>NW_004797771.1:64846-65851 GCF_000002075.1 Aplysia californica | reverse complement strand
TCTTTTTTTGTTGTTGCTTTTTTAAAATGTTTGTTGTTGTTTGTTGTTTGTTTGTTTTTTGTTTTTGTTTTTTTTTCTTCTGGTTTTCCTGGTTTACTTTCAGCCCCAAGCACCCACCGAGGCAGCAAAGTTATGGCGGGGTGTAGCACTTACTGGCTCGGGACTTTTCTTCTTGATGCAGGTATAGATCTTGTAGATGTCAAGTGAAGCTACGATGACCTCTCCACTAATAATATCCGAAAAGACCCAGGGTGGCTATGCCCTACGCAAATCGGAGTGCATTTTTTTTCAGATGTCAGTTCTTGAGCAGACATTGACGATCATGGTAGGCCTACCTTTTGCCTGTCTCCCTGATCAACTCGGTTTTTCAGTTTCATAATATTTTTGCAAAATTGTTCAGGCCATTTGTTTACGCTATTCTCTGTCGTTATCTTTTCTTGTTTCCCCCCTTATTTTCCCACACAGAAGGTGTTTTTTTTCAGGGCATTCGAGCTATTTAGTAGCCAAAGAATCTCGATTGTTTATTTATGATGATTCTGGTTAAAGATCTTTCACAACCTGCCATTTTGGAGAATTTTTCTATTGTTTTTCCATTCTGTCCATGAGGTTCTAGGTTTTCTCCTAAAATATAATATTTCACCAGCTTCCAGCCCTTTTCAGTGGCTTTGTTTATAGTCCAGATCTTGCATCCATACAAAACGATTGACCATACGTACGCATTCAGGGTCCTTATTTTTGTGTTCACTGTTATGTTTCTCTTTGAGAGTGAATGCGTGTGTGTCTGTTTATCTGTGTGTCTATGTATGTGTGTATATGTGTCTGTTTCTGTGCATGCTTATGTGTACATCTTTGTTGTTTATTAATAAATAGTGTAATGCTTGTATGTTTGTGTATATGTGGCGGGATTTACATACCCATGTGTTCACGCAAGCGTGCAAGCATGTGAGTGTGTGAGTGTGTGTGTGTGTGTGTGTGTGTGTGTGTGTGTGTGTGTGTGTGTGTGAG
>NW_004797771.1:58464-62081 GCF_000002075.1 Aplysia californica | reverse complement strand
TTAGGCTCTGGCTCGTAATCGTGAGGTTGTGGGTTCGGGGTTTCGCGCCTCAGGCTCGACGCTGCGTCCATGAGAAAGGGACTGTACACTAATTTTCCTCACTCCACTCAGGTGTGAATGGGTACCCCGCCATAGACAGCTTATTAGAACTTGTCAGCATGTTAGTGTTTTGACGCCTATAAATGGCACGTTGCACTGTATGCTTCTCAAAAAGTTGAGATTGTTTCAGAATGCTCTTAGGTCTGCCGGAGTAATAATATTATAGATTGTAATTCGCATAGAGTTTGCTGTTGAGCTGGAATTTGTGTTTAACAAATCATCATCATGATTGCCTTTGTCACCCTGCACCAGGATATAGGCCACGGACAAACACGTTCTCTGTTCTGGGCTAGCCTCTTGATGTTATTCCATGTCTTCCCACTTTTCTATACATCAGTTTCTGCGATTCTTCTCCGGGTTTCACGCGGTTCTTCTCCGGGTTTCACGCGGTTTTCCCCTTTATCTCTTACCCTGTGAATTCCAATCCAACACTTTCTTTGTTATGCACCTGCCTGACTTCCTGATAGTATATCCAATCCATCGCCACCGCCTTTCTCCTACCTCATCTCTAACAGGGATCTGTCCTGTTTTTCCCAACACTTCCTCGTTGGTGACCCAGCCTGTCCATCTGATCCTCAGTAACTTTCTTAGACACTTGTTCAAGAAAACCAGGATCCTCTTTATGCAAGTCTGTAATGCGTTCCATGTCTCACATCCATACAACAGGACTGACTTCATATTTGAATTGAAAATCCTAAGCTTTGTTCGGAATGCGATATCTCTGGTCTTCAAAATCCTATCCAAAGATAGGAAAGCAGCCTGTGCTTTTCCAATGTGGGACTTTATTTCAGCATCTGTTCCTCGATCCCTCTCTGTCAATTATACTCCCAAGACAGCAGAAGGATTCAACGCCTTCTAGTGCATTACCTTCTATTGTGACCTGCTCCTTTCGTTGTGCATTTGTCCTTAGGACCTTTGACTTTCTGGGGTAGATCCTCAATCCGACAGACTCTGATAGGCTGTTTAATACTGAAGTTTTTGCTCGCACCTGTTCCTGTGTGTGCGACAGTCGCGCCAAGTCGTCCGCAAAATCCAGACCGTCCTACTGTGTCCATGGAGTCTATTGTATACCATTTCTGTGTCCTCTGGTGGTTTCCTTCATCAGCCAATCGGCTGCCAATATGAAGAGGAAAGTTGAAAGTAAATATCCCTGTCTCGCACCTGTCTTGATGTCAAAACTATCAATGAGCTTGCCATCATGTACAACCCTGCAACTTGTCCCTTCGTACATGCTCTTGATGAGGTTCATCAACATCGGTGGTATTCCGTGGTGTCTCATTATCTTCCATAGTCTTGCTCTGTCTATACTGCCAAAGCCTTCTCATAGTCAAGTAAGTTGCCGATCAGCTGCGATGGTAAATTATTTTTTTAGACCCGCACACATGGATTTTACTTTAAAACATTGATTAAAAGCACCAAAAAAAACAACAACCAAGTTTCAGTTTCCAAGGATTCTCAATCTATGGAAATTGCCTAAAGCAAGGCAAATGAACAGGCTTTATGATGATACCAATAAATTCATATGCCCAAAAATTGACGAGCGTCTGATACTTCGTCGTGACATATATACACGTCTTATCGTAATCATTACTAAATTAAATTCTGAATGTAAATATTCTATCAATGTCGAATCTGGCACATGACTCCTAATCCCAACCTTTTAACCAGAGCGTCTAACCTAAATTGGGACCCCTGTCTAGGCCTCTATGCCTACCAGTAAGCTCGTGAAATGCCCACTAGTTAACTAGTAAAACTTCAAGTTACCCAAAACCTTACTGGCGCAAACCCAAATACAAAACTTACGCAAAATCTGACCTGAAACTGTTTACTTTATACCTATCCCTGCCCTTTACTCACACATCCAAACCCGAATACAAACCCATACCCCTGAGCTCATATTATGTTCATTTATGTGCAGTGACCGCAGCCCCATCCCGACCATGGATAGATAGATATAATAATATACATAACATAAAATATGTAGTATATATCTGTTTTTCCCGTCTCCCCCCCCCCCTTTTCTCCCCCCCTCTCTCTCTCTCTCTCTCTCTCTCTCTCTCTCTCTCTTTCTTTCTCTCTCTCTCTCTCTCTCTCTCTCTCTCTCTCTCTCTCTCTCTCTCTCTCTCTCTCTCTCTCTCTCTCCCACTCCGACCATAAACCGAAAAGGAAACCCAAAACCCCTACAAATCCCAACCTGTAAAATCAGACCTTACCAGTAACCGCAAAATCCGTATCACGAGCTGAAACGAATTTGAAGTAAAGCGTTTTGTCCATTTTTGTTTTTGTCTTTTGATCATCCAACCCTCCAGAGGGTCATACAAGAAAGCAGGCTGTTATGCACCTGATCCGTTGATTTTTTAAAAAAATCTTTTTTTCAATTAATTTTTTTAAATATATGAAGGTAGGGCTTTTTTCTACAGCTGCTCCACCAGAGCGGAATTCCACCCACTGCATTTACTTTAAGAGAGGCACCTACTTTGTCCGCATTTAAATCTAGTCTAAAAACACATATTTTACTTAGATCCCATTATACCATTATACAAACTGGTTTGATTCTTTTTCCAACAGCGAGTGTGAGGGGGCTCTCGTGGCCTAGAGGTTAAGGCGTTGGCCTCTCATTCAAAAGTCCCGGGCTCGAATCCGGGTAGCGACCGAAAACATTTCTTCTCAAAAATTGTCTCCTTTCACCTCCTTTCCTGCTCTCCAGCAACGTTTTGTCGTCTGCTTTCGTCTCCTCTTTCTGCCCCCACCCCTCACCTCCTTTGCCACCTCCTCTGGGCTCCTGACTCTTTCTTCAGCCTTTCTACTGCTACTCATTGGCTCCTCCTTACTGTTGTCTTTCAGCCACACCCCTGATCTTCTGGTAGGAGAGATATACACCTAGCCTTCTCGGACAAGGGCGAAAAATCTCGGAAGGCCCGTGTGCTAGTTGTGCGCGTTAATCCCTTGGTGGTCTAAAATAGATAAGAGTAGGCTTTGGCCGCCACCCGGGAAAAATTGAAAATCTCCAACCTACTGAAAATGTTTGGTAGGTCCCGCGCGCTCATATGACCTTATGTAGTTGCGAGCGCCGTAAAACACTTACCAAAAAAAGGAAAAAAGCGAGTGTGATCAGTAACCAAAGAATTTGTCTTTTTGGGTATGTATTCTTTGTCAAATTGCGAGTGTATATGTATTTGGAAGAATTCTCGATGAACGGCCCAGTGTACATGAAATGTTGATTTATTCCTGAAGGTTTTGAAGCGCCTTGGATATGAGTGGGCGCCATTGAAATGATCTTTATTATCATTATTATTCCTATAGTTCTGTATAGATAGCTGAATGAGCTAATGAAAATGAAATACAGCAGTTTTTTTCATCTATACAAAATGTATTTTTTATGGGATCGAGACTATAACTTGTGATACTAAAACGGAGAATCTGGCGCCTTGGTAAAGTGATTAGGAATTATAAAGATGTTGATTTTACAGTTGGCTATGGAATCTAAACATCGAAGAAAGCGATTCTTTTATTCCCCC
>NW_004797771.1:55499-56643 GCF_000002075.1 Aplysia californica | reverse complement strand
TGTTGTTATTGGGGTTTGGTTTTTCACTTTGGGGGTTTAGATTTGTTATAAATTGGGGGGTTTTGTTGTTTGGTTTTTGGGATTTAAAAAAATGTTTAGTTGCGTTTGGTTTTTGCTTTTGTTTTTCTTTTTGTTTTTGTTTGTTTGTTGTTGTTTTGGTTTGGTTTATTAGTTTTAAAATGTTCATAAGGAAGGAGGAAGTGTGTGTGGGGAAGGGGTTGCTAATAATTACGTTTAGCTCGTGTTCACTTGTTTTGCAGTAAGTGTGAGAATTATCAGTCTTAACTAAAATCAATGACTTATTCTTCTTTCTCAACTGGCATTTGTAGGAAAGTAATGGGACTGGCTACTTTTTTTCTCTCTCTTTTTTTGTTTTTGTTTTTGTTGTTTTTTTTGGTTGTTTTTGTTGCTTTTGTTTTTGTGTTGCTCTTTTTTTTTCTTTTGCTCCCTCCACCATAATCGGATAGTCATATCTAAAAGGTTATCCTGATGGAAAAAGAAGAAGAGGATTACAATGTGAGACTTAGCTCTACTTTATATTCCAATCAGTGAACCAGCCCTAGTCTGTGCGGTACCTCCATCATCAAAGCTCAATATATTCAGGGTGTCTGGAATATGACTCACACATTTCGACCAACGAAACAGGCAGCGTGTTTGGTATTTTAGTTTTTCCTCATACATAACGTTCTTATATTCCGTCCGAAGGCAGCCATTAAGTTCACTTCAAGTCAGACATAAGAATGACCTGCAATTCATCTCAGACATACTAACAATAAAGTAATGATTTACAGTAGCCATTACAACGTCTAAGCGTTCATTATGGCGAAGATATTCGCACTGTAGGCTAAGCTACTTGTAATGATATGCAAAGTACATTATCCTCTTTTCCTGTTCCTCTTGCCCTCCCGTTCTGCTCATTCGAGACCTCTTGGCTCGTTCTCTCTTTCATTCTGAACTGTGTTTTATAATGCTTGGATTATAATAAGCGTACTGTTAATTCAGTTTTTCTTTTTGCCGTTGTCCAGAAGGGTGTCTGTCTATTTGTCATAATTTATTTCTGCTCGCTTTTATTTTACCCAAAGATAAGAGAAAATGCCACTCTCTCGTGATGTTTTACCCCACCCCACCCCCTTCTCTCTCTCTC
>NW_004797771.1:51841-52992 GCF_000002075.1 Aplysia californica | reverse complement strand
TCTGTCTGTCTGTCTGTCTGTCTGTCTGTCTGTACTAGCAAATTGACACAGGGTGTCTAAAAAAAAGAGGGCTCACTTAAAGGGTTATAACTCGATCATCTTTTCACAAATTTCAACAAAAGTTCGAACAATTAAAACTCAACTATGAGAACACCAAGTGTGTAAATATGAAGAAAAACATTCAACCTGTTCGAGAAATATCAAGTTTCTAAAATATCAACCAAAAATTATGGGGTAAAACACAAAATTTAACTTCTTAGCATTCAGCTACACTGGTGCAATCGGCCCGTTCTGGTATCTAAATAATGACGGTTAAACTACTACAGTCGCCTGAGATAGATATCTAAACGTGCCGAGAAAGTTTTGTACAAGTTTGAGGAGAATGTGTTATACTATACACTACATGTCTAGTTCTAGTGTGATGGGGCCACAACCGATACATCAAGAGTGGCTCTGATAATATTATGGTTTTAAGAAAGGTTTGGAGAATGTTTTATAAGCCGAAAATTTACTAATGAATGGTTCTCTTATCCCCCCCCCCTCCCCCAACTGGAGCCCTTTCTATCATTACCTTTGTGGGTTTTTGATAGACAGTGTAGGGAAGCAATCCACAAACAGTCGAACAGTTGCACGACAGGACGTCCAAAACTTCAACCAAGACACATGACATTATTCAAACATGACGTTATTCGAAATTTCCAGTGGCGTATTGGAGCTTGTATTCAGAGAAAAAAATGTAATGGTCTTCACCTGAAGATTTAAATAGCCAACACCTTATTTAGCAATACCAGTTTTGTAATAATTTGTTCTTCAATGCACAAATAGTGTTTATTTGAAATAAATTCATTCAGTTTTGGTTGAAATTTTTAAAATTTGATATTTTCTAACAAATTGTTTTTATTTTTTCATATTGGTAAATGTAACGTCCCCAGGGTTGAATTTTATTTCTTCGATGTTTTATTAAAATTGAATCAAAGATAACCGAGTTATTTCCATTTAAGTGTGTCCTCTCTTTTTTTTAAACACCCGGTACATACATGTATATCTGTCTGTTGGCAGATTTGTCTGTCTGTCTGTCAGTCTGTCTGTCTGCCTCTCTGTCTGTCTGTCTGTCTGTCTGTCTGTCTGTCTGTCTGTCTGTCTGTCTGTCT
>NW_004797771.1:35316-49372 GCF_000002075.1 Aplysia californica | reverse complement strand
CTATCTATCTATCTATCTATCTATCTATCTATCTATCTATCTATCTATCTATCTACCTATCTCATTCTCTCTATCTCGGTGTACCCTTACCAATTATTTGTCCATCCTTACAGGCAGGCAGACAGGCATGCAGACGGACAGACTGACAAACAGACAGAGACAGACTGACAGACAGACATGTCAAAGAAATATCGTGCTTATCATTTTCTGCTCAATAATAAATGGAACTTTTCATGTCGGTGCACTGAAGAGCAGAAGGCCGTTGGGGATATTTGTCTAAACAGACAGGAAAATAAATAAAAATACCGCTTGGAAGCAGATAACCCATTCAGAATTGGGGCTCTGCATGAAAAAAAGTAATAAAAACGGAAAAGACAAGTCCCTAAAATGCCCCAGATAATATTCTCCAGCCTGATGTGAATCCGGAGTTGCCACATTGCATGGCATCATGAAGCGCTGTACTGAGCTGGACGAATTTGTTCCTATGATTGAACAATAGAAAGGACACAATACCTTATTATGTCTTATCTGTGGTGTCGGTGGCCTAGTGGCTAGGCTCTCGGACTCGCAACCGTAAGGTCATGGGTTCGACTCCCGTCAGGGGCCCGCCGTTGTGTCCTTGGGAAAGGCACTTTACACGAATTTTCCTCACTTCACCCAGGTGGGAATGGGTACTCGGCTATAGACAGCGAAAGATCTTGTCAGTTTGTTAGTGTTTGAGTTTGAGCGCTTTATCGGCTGCTCGCACTGTATGCTTCCCAGGAAACTGAGAATGTTTCGGAGTCTTCTACGGTCTGTTGGGGTAATAATATAGTGTAAAGCGCATAGAGCTTGCTGTTGAGCGGGGACATGCGCTATACAAATGCTATTTATTATTATTATTATCTTGTTTTAAAGAAGGATATGACAGAGAAGCTTCGACACTTAAAGTGTTTGCAGCATGAAGAGTTTCACTTTTAGTCCCAGCTTCTGTAAAGCTATTTCAGTCAAGCTAGGCCTCTTAAAAGCCGAGGTCTCATCTTGGTATGAAGAGACTTTGAAGGCCTTCAGATAATCATAGTTTCAGTAACAGTGTCGAAATTCGACCTTGTGCATCAGTTTCCTCCTCGTTTCTTAACTGAACCAGAGATGTACCCGTCTTCAGCCCTTGAATTTTAGAGAGATAATAAAGAGATCTGAGTGAGAGGGTGAAGGGTGCTCTGGTGTGGTTTGCTCCTTCTTTCCTATCAAAGATCTTTTATCCTTATCTCTCCTCCTTTTTTGTGCGTGTTTGTACTCTCTTGTAACACTTCTAATGTTCGGCACTTGCAGGATTGTGTTTCAAGTGCAGTAAAACGCTTACTTTATACTTCATGTGAAACAAACAATAAAACAAAGAGATTTGGTGCTTGATGAGCTGACATATTTTAAAGGAAGACTTAACGTCTTTGTACCGATAAGTATTTGTACTGCTAGAGGTGAGTTTACTGTCATCCCTATTGTGTTTTATTTTGTTCTGTTTTGTTTCGTTTCGTTTTGTTTTGTTTTAATGCCATCCATATAGGCCTAGCCCCTGGAATCTGATAGGAAAGAACGTGCCGCGACTTTGTAGAGTCTTTGGGCAACCCAAAACAGGTCGGTTTAGTTTGATGTGATTCTAACAGTCACAAAGGCCGGGCGTATCGATAGCACAGTGGGTAACATGCTGAATTACGCTATGGGGGGCCGCATGTGCAGCTTCGAATTCCTAACATTATGTTCTTTGGTTCTTACTGTGCTCTCATTGGCTTCTACATCTGTTGTGTAGCGGGTAGGCGCTTCGCTGGTCCACACAGAAGGTACGAGTTCGATTTCCGGTTGGGGAGAATTTTTGTCGAGCATCTTGGTCTTTCTGCTGGTTCATTGTGTACCATTCAGCCCGGGTTGGCCATGACAAGCAAGGTCAGAGCCCTCTTAAATTATGTAAAATGTGTCGGTGGAAGACTTAAAAAACCACCTATATACACTAGAGTCCTGCCTCTGAAATAAAATGTCAGTTCTGAGAGGGGTATCAAATTCATGCGTTGGGGGGGGGGGGGGGGGGGTATCCATTAGATTTGATGAAGACATTCAATCTGTGTGTGGTATAACGATGGGAAATCGAGTGGCGTCGAAACACGAAATCTGAAACATACAATGATACATATAGTCTGTAGTGTACGGCGTAGACTACGGTGCTCTGAAGAGTAACATTTTGCTGTCGCAGCGGTGAGATCTCTCCGTCTGTCCTCTACAAAAAGGAGGCTGTTGCTCTAGACAATAGAGGCCACGGACATTCATGTTGAATTGATTACGATATACGCAGCTAATTGGTGTGGACGTCGATATCTCCTTTTTTTAAATCGCTTTCCAGGGTATCCTAAAGTCTTACTTTGAGGCTCTCCTGTTCACATGGGCCTCTCTTGATCTCTCTGTTCAAAGGCTGTCAGTGGAAGTGTGACTGTTGTCCATCCTGAGGAAATGGCCAGTATCGTGTAGTTGAGTCCTTGACCGAACGTTTGTTGAGCCAGCTTCGCTAAGCCTACTTTGCTTCCTGATTCTGTCCTGTCAGCGAAAAAAAAGCCCCAACAAACCAACAAACAAACAGCAGGTGCGTTATGTCCCGCCGGTATTGAGTCAACATTTCACACCTCAAGAGCAAGGAAAAATTATAGGACTATATCTAGACCTACATTATATAGGACTTGATAGATCTAGTTGAAGACAGTTTGGTGCCTGCCTTATGTTGTGTCTCTTTCCAGCAACCTGTCTTAAAAGAAAATGCTACCCAGGTACGTGAAACTCTCTGCATACTTCAGTTCATTTCCGTCACTGATAAAGACTAACTGCACCAGCTGTGTTGTTTAGTTTAGTAAGAGTTTTACGGAGCTCGCAACTGCACAAGGTCATATGAGCGTGCAAAACGCATGTTCGTTGCGTTCATGATAGTTCTTTGGACGGTTTCATTTTGGTCATTGATCAGATTAAAATAGTAAAAATTCAAGGTAAAAATTTCAAACTAAAAATGAAAATGTACATAACATGTGTTAAAATAACAGTAGGCCAATAATACTATTGGGGGGGGGGGGGTTATAAAATCGTAAATTCTGTTTGGATTAACAATAGAGAACAGATACTTTAATTTTGTACATTTAAATACAAGTACATGTACTTCCTTTGAGTCTCTCCAAAGTCCAGACATTATGTTACGATGTGTTTAATGGTGAAATCTGTGTCGCATCCGACGCAGAACGGTTTCTCATCTGCCAGCAGGAAGTATTTATGAGTCATGGTGGGGTGTCCGATACGCAATCGAGTAAAAATGATTTCATCTCCCCTGGAGAGGCGTGAAGACTTTCGTTGACCCGGTGTGGGAATGATGTTGTAGAGCTTGTTTATTTGTTTACTCCAGTGTGTCTCCCACAGACTGGAGCAGCTGTGTTGTATGTTAGGGATGCTTTGCCCAGGTCCTCAATATCCCATTGTCTCAGTATTTAGATATCTAATTGGCCGAGCTACTTAGACGCTTCAGGAACACAGTGTTCATGGATTGCTCGTTGTTTTCTTTGTGTGTCAAGAGATTGCAGTAGTCTTGTCTGTAAAGTAGGTTCTGCGGTGAGTTTCTCCGAAATCTTGAAATGGGTAAACAGGCAGTAAAATTTGTAATGATTGTAAAGTATGTGTTTTTACGCCAGCACTGGCACACTTTAGATTATTTCGGAAGCTGGCTTTGACCCTGAAAGTCCAGACTGAGGAGGATACAAAGTCCTAGCAGATAGTTCAAGATTAAATGTATACGATAACTCCCCTTCCCCCCTCCAACCCAACGGAAATCGAACTAGGGTCTTCTGTGGGGTACAGCGAAGCGCAAAAGCCTCACGACACAGACGTCCATCAGGCGGTGGAGGAAATAAAAACACAGATTAATCTGAACGCACAATACGAAGATCTAACCCGTGTTTCCTCCTTCTCCCTTTATAATATGTATAATTAAAACCAAGAGAATGCCAAGCCATAAATGACACCAGTGCAAACTGAACGCCAGAAAGGTGGAGGATATTTTCTATCATCATCATCATTGTTTTTCTCACCCTGGGTCAGGATATAGGCCACGAAGAAACATTTTCCACCTTTCCTTATCCTGGGCTAGTCGTTTGATGTCTCTCCATATCTTCCCACTTTTCTGTACATCCATTTCAGTGAGTCTTCTTCAGGTTCCACATGGTCTTCCTCTTGATCTTTTTCCCTGTGGGTTCTAATCTAACACTTTCTTGTTATGCAGCTGCATGACTTCCTGAGAGTGTGTCTAATCCATCGCCAACGCCTTCTTCCCTCCTCATCTCTGACTAGGCTCTGTCTCGTTCTTCTGAATACTTTCTCGTTGGTGATCCTGACTGAAAATCTGATCCTCAGTAGCTTCCTCGGACACTTGTTCAAGAAAACTTGGATCCTCTTTATGCACGTCTGAGATGCGTTCCACGTCTCACATCCATACATCAAGACTGACTTCACATTTGAATTGAAAATCCTCAGGTTTCTCCGTTGTGAGATATCCCTGGTCCCCCAAATCCTGTTCAAAGAAATATAGACCAGAGTAAATTAGGAAGAAAATAGGAAGAAATAGCAGGTAAAATTATGCAAAAGCAGATTATTATGACACCTGCAGAATACAACCCTATAATAATATGATCAAATATGCTATCAATTTCACTTATGGTGCAGTCGCATAGTTTACTGATCGGCGACTGCTGTCTAATGGATAGTTCTACAAATCACCTTCAACATCAAAATATGCCAGATCTGCGACTGACATCAGCGACCATTATGGTTCTCCATTCATTCATTTGCTCGGATACTCTTTTTAAAAAGCTACCTTATCCTGATCTTTCCGCGTCACACTACGAATAGTCAGCCAAAACTTAGTTTGAATCTCACATCAGAAAGATAATATGTTATCGAGTATCTCTGAATCTCAGCTGATGTGTACATGCTGTGGATTCGGTTGCCTAATGATTAGGTTGCGGGTTCGGGGGAGCGAGCCTCAGGCCCGACACTGTGTCCATGGGAAATGCACTTTACAGGAATTTACCTCATTTCATTCAAGTGAGAATGGGTACTAGGCCATAGAGAGCGAAAGATCTTGTCAGTACGTTAGTGTTTTAGCACCTATAAAGTTGGCAACTTGCACTGTCTGCTTCCCGGGAAGTTGAGTTTGTTTCAGAACGCTATCAGGTCAACCGGGGTAATAATATAGATTGTAAAAGTGCATAAAGCGTGTTGCTGAGCGGGAGTTTGCGCATACAACATTTATATTAGTACAATTTAGTTCGTTTAGTAAGAGTTTTAGGCAGCTCGCAACTGCATAAGGTCATAATATTTGCGAGCGAAACACGAGTTGGTTGCTTTCACGATAGTTCATAGCACGGCTTGATTTTGGTCAATATGTCGAGTAAAATGTTAAAAATTCGTTGTCATTTTTAAAAAAAACTTTGTAGTAGTAGTAGTAGTAGTAGTAGTAGTAGTAGTAGTAGTAGTAGTAGTAGTCGTCGTCGTCGTCGTCGTCCACTAAACGGACAGGGCAGGTGCGACCTGCCTCGTAAATAATTATTCAGTTTGTTCCAAAGGGAATCTGAAATATTTAAAACGATCGACAGCTTGCTGATGTTCACTCCTTAGTTTTAGCCAGAGTTTTACAGCACTTGCAACACAACAAGGTCATAGGTGCCGAAGATTAGAGAGTAAGAAAGACAAAAAAGAAGGAGGGATAAATAAAGACAATAAGAGACCGTTCAAAAATGACGTCAGCTCAGGGGGAGGAGCAGAGGCAAAGCGTCTATATAATCAAATAATCACTGCTTCCCTTCCTAATTTTGAAACATTGTCGCAGTCAAATTCACCCATAAATGTAAACTTCATAAATTAAATGTAAAAAGACGTTCATAATCAACAATGAACAGTATGCCTAACATTCTAAACGGTTTCATTGCCACAGAAATAGCCTGATCATCCCTCTTGGGCCACTCCATAAGCAGTCACAAGCTTTGATTAAGTAAGCTTAAAGTGAGACTGGAAGAGTCTACCAACAGAATTGAAGGGAACATGTGCATGGCAGTCAAAACTGTTTCATTGCCACATATACCCTGTTCACCCTTTTCGGGCCACAGTTATAATCAGTCTCAAGCACTGATTAGGTAAGCTAACTATTACACTGGTCGAGTCTACCTCACAGATGTGAGGGGAACTAACTCCAATAATCTCTCGACTGCTTCGAGTGCTTGTTTTTTTTTTCCTCGACTTTTTACTGCCCTATAATCAGATCGTGACCTCGATTATGACACAGGCTCGTGGCCGCGAAAGGCTAGACAAAAAAACAACCAAATGTGAAATTTTAAAAATTATAATTGTCATGTTCTACCGAAGAGTTAGAGACTCCCTGGTAGATCTATAGCAATTAGATCTAGTACTGACATCTCTGCTTCTTTGCTTTGTGTTTGTGTATTCACATCTAAAGTTAAATTTAATTTTAATTGGAATTGATATTTAATGAGATACTTTCCTGATTATTTTGGCAGTTGAACATACAATAATGAATTCCGGATTTGTTTTCATTCACAACACTGAGTCGCCGCCTCGAGCAAGGTTCTTGTGTGATATCCCCAGGCCATATCTGGTCCCGTTTCACTTTGATTACCCTGTCAAACAGGTCAGCCTTCGCCCCTGGGGAGGCGGGGTGGGGGGAGGGGGAGAGGGCTCAAAAAAGATGACAAAGGCTGATTGGGGGGGGGGGGGGCTTACAAAGTTGACGTCAACCATGATGCTCTAAGAGGTTGGTGAAAAAAGAAAAGAAAGGAAAAAAAAAAGAAAATATAAGAAAAGAAAGGAAGAAACAATATTATAGACCTCATGTTCTTGGCCTAAAATTAATACAGTTAAATTGGACCGTATTATTTTGAATGGCTAAAGTTATTTATAAATAATTTGACAGCTCAGGTATTTCTTTTTTGAAACCTTTATTAAACAATGCATGTAGTTTCTTTTTTTTTTTATGTGTGAATATAAAATGTATCCAGTGCACTTTGGTAGACCGTCAACTATGGGAGGGGGGGGGGAGGGTTCCTGTGAAAGATGACAGAAGATGACAAGGGGGGGAAGGGAAGGGGGGTGCATTTTTTACCAAATTTTTAGCTGACATCATTTGTGAACGGTCCCTTAATCTAAATTTTTGATAGAAAAGAAAGAGAAAACCACACCAGGGTACTCACCAACCTCTCGCGTACTCACTATAGTGCTATTGTTCTATAGCTAAACGCCCTAGTTATAGACTATTGGAAAGGGCAAGGGGGGGGGGGGTAAACAACTTTCCTTCGACAAAGACAAAACCAAAGTTAATTAAAACCATTGTACGTAAGCTGCTTGTTCTCTTCCGATGTACAGTACCACCACAGAACGAGTAAGGGAAGAAATCAATTGTGTCGCTAGCTCTGAGAAGAAAAACACAGATTGGGAAAGACGGAAAAACAGACAAGAAAAGGACAGGGTGAGAGGGTAGAAGGGGTTGCAAGATGACACAAACCTTCCTGATGGACTGCCTAATTAAATACGGAGAGAGAGAGGGGGGGGGAGAGAGAAGAGAGAGAGAGAGAGAGAGGGAGGGAGAGAGAGAGAGAGAGAGAGAGAGAGAGAGAGAGAGAGAGAGAGAGAGAGATTAAGGGAGAGTCAGAAAGAGAGAAGAGACGGGCAGACAGACAGACAGACAGACAGACAGACAGACAGACAGACAGACAGACAGACAGACAGACAGACAGACAGACAGACAGACAGACAGACAGACAGGGGGAAAGGCATTATCAAAATATGGTCAGTAATGGACACTGAAAGTATGAATATTTCCAAGAAAACTTTCTGCTCGGATGAATAACTATTGGATTGATGAACACAATAGGCTAGGCTAAGCGTGTAAAGACCCACGGTGCAAGTGCGATCGATGGTCTCTCGGAATAGAATAGACAAGATTCGCTGCAAGGTTGTTGAATTCGAGTTGGTTCTTTTATGTGTTTGTTGAATACGAGTTATTTTGTTGATTTTAATTTATGAATATTTTTATAAAACGAGGAATCTCTATCTCCTTTCGTGAAATCAGGATTTTCGTTGAATCCCAGTACCACTATATCTTTCTAACCCTTTCATATGACTGTTCATCACGGTGTCGGTTGTGTCTTTATAAAATGCGAAGAGCCATCATTGTCCATTTCAAATAAACCTTCCTGAGACCTTTCCTGCACATTTATAATTTTGTCTTCCTGAACGACAGGACCTGAAAATTGAGAAAACTTGAATGAACACTCCGTTTTCAGAAGGACAGAGGTAGCAAGATGACACATGAGAGCAGGCGAGTACAATCTGGACACGGAAAACAGTTGATAAAACAGAGTAGATGTCGTTGTTGGAGGGCTACATCCTTCAGTGGACGGACAACACCTAGAAAGAAAGAAAAGAAGAAAGAATGAAAGAAAAAAAGAAAGAAAGAAAGAGAAAGAAAGAAAGAAAGAAAGAAAGAAAGAAAGAAAGAAAGAAAGAAAGAAAGAAAGAAAGAAAGAAAGAAAGAAAGAGAACAAGTTTTCCTTTGTATGCAACCCAAACTGTCATCCAAGTTTCCAACATCACAAATTTCCCTTTAGTTCAAATCCTTTTTAACCGATTTACATATAATAAACATCAAACAGCGTATAAACGAATGATTCGAGGTATATACTGTTTGTGGAATATAGTTAACAAGGATTGGCTGAAGTTAAGCAGAATTTTGCGAAGACGGTAAGCAACTGAGCGGTACCGTGAACAAGCTGAACTGGGGCGCCGTATACTAGAAGTTAAGGGGGGGGAGGCTACACCAGGAGGTTATCTCGCTTATTACGGGACCGAATTTTACTAAATTTCACACATATAACAAGCATAGTAAGGAGTCTTAAAATCTGCAATCAAATTTGAGAAAAACGTTTCGTTTCCATGGATACGCCGCCATATTGGATTTTATTGACATGTCTTACGTAATGAATACCGCACTTATCGCTCATGGAAATTGATTGTTTTTTTGCATGCGTGTTTACAAACATTAGATCTAAAAATCTGTCTGTTGTTTTTTTCGTAATCGAATTAGAAAATTTTTAATGAATTTTTTCCTGAGGTAGCATTCAAGTTTGTGAAAAATCCGTGAAAATCCACACTCCAGACACCACCAACAAAAATCTATTCCATATATCAAAAATTCAACCAACAGGTCTTTAGTATTACCTCTTCTCTTCATTCTGTGAAAATTTCATGAAGATTGAAAGAAAAATGGTGGAGTTATTCAAGAAAGTATAGAGAAAAGTCTCATTTTGAGAAAACGGCCGATAAAGAAAAATAAAAATATCTTCAGTATCAAATAACGCACAGTGAGTGGGAGGCTGATGCACTGGTGTGGTTAGCTCCTTTTTTCGTATCAAACATCTTTTGGCTTTACATCTTTTTTGTGTTTGTGACTCTCTTGGTACCAATCTGGAAGAAGAAAAGCAGAAAAAAAGATTGCAGCACGCACCGAGGAATTTCCCTCTTGAGCCACACATGCAAGATGTACGCACGAATCTTGGAACAGCGAACAAGGTATAAGGTAGAACCATTACTGAGTGAGGCGCAGATGAGCTTCAGAAAAGGGAGAGGGTGCACAGACGTCATCTTCGCTCTCAGACAACTGAGTAAAAGGACAGTTGAATGCAACAAAGAACTGAATCTCGTTTTTGCAGACCAGGAAAAAGCGTTTGATCGAGTAGACATAAACAAATTGTAGCAAAACCCTTGAAGAGTACAGCATTAGGGAACAAACAACTGTTAGACGACATCAAAGCCATCTTTACCAACAGTATGAGCACAGTCCGCACCCAAAACGGACTCACTGATTGGTTCGACGTGTCATCTAGAGTGAGACAAAGGAGTGTGTTATCACCTCTACTTTTTATCATGTACGTGGACAAAATTACGAAAGAAGCAAACCCCAACCCGAAAGACCTAAATGAGATGCTTTTTGCGGACGACCAAAGCCTGGAATATGATTTTTTTTTTAAAGAGCAGCTTCACGAGCACACAGGCAGGCTGAATAAAAATGTTAAAAGTTCAACATGAAGATCAGCAAAAGCAACACGGAGACGATGAAAATCAGCAGTACACCTAGCAACCTTAAAATTAGCATCGACGGAACTCTGCTGAAACAAGTCAGCGAGTTCAAGTAACTTGGCAGTATATTTTCGGAAGACGGACGTCTCAACAGAGAAATTTAGACGAGTGTACAAAAGTCTAACAGTGTCAGCTACCAGCTTGCCCCTCTCCTCAAATATCCTAGCATCCCCATTGAGACCAAAGCCAAGCTCAGTAACTCTATCTTTATCTACCAATGCTAGACATTGACCTTGACCAAAAGTCTGGAACGTAAGAAAACCACCTGCTAGATGAGATATTCAAGGAGAGCCGTCAACAAAACCAAACGGGACATGATCAGAAACAACAGGATTAGAGAAATGATGGGAACAACACCTGTCCTCCACTATACCCAGAGGCAAACAATCAGGTGGTTTGGACATCTCACACGTACGGCACCTCACCAGCTTGCCAGTAAAGCGCACTGCAGAAAAATATCAAGATACAAGGCAAGAGGAAGACCAAGGAAGACCTGAATCGAGGGTGTGAAGGATACCCTGAAAACAAACAACATTCCCCCCAATCAGGCCATCAAACTTGTTGGAGACAAAAATCTTTTTCTCCCCTCGACGCTCTAGACGTACAAGAGGACGGATAGAGCAAGGTAAGCCAGTTAGACTCTCTTGTAACACCTCTAATCATACGAACTAATTGTGATGCATGTGCCGTAAACGCTTACTTAACCAGGAGCCGTTAGTTTAGTTTTACTTTAGAGTGGATGGCTATTGCTTGAGTCACTAAAGGGGCGCACAAAAACTGTTCGGGTAGTCTTTTAGGCTCCCCATACACTTCATACACTTGACTCGTTTCTATCGCATCCTACTTTAATTCTTTATGGGTGTAGTGGACACGTGACATATCCGATTTACAGACCAAAGGCAATGTCGCAGCACATTTTGAAAACATACATAAATCACAAACATGAATGTGCATTAATTGTTTCATACTATACATGTTGTTGTTTGCCTTTTTAAAGCTTTAGACAAAGAACAAAAATAGAAAACATCTGAATGAATAACGAAGTTAAGTTTCCTGTCTAAAAGTGCTCCAAAACAGTGCGTTGTCGAATTAAAAGTGTGCTCTTCATCAATGAGTTAAATTCCGAGTTGATTTAAGTAATAGGATACATAGTTGAAGTAGTTTGTGTGGTTTTTTTTTTTGGGGGGGGGGTGTTTTGTTTTATTTTGTTTTGAGTGGGGGGGGGTTTGTTTGCTTTGTTTGCTGGGGTTTTTGGAGGAAGAAAATCAGTGTTACTTCATATCTTTAGAAGTAAATGTAAATATACTGCGCAGAATACGTTTTTTAACATTTGAAAATAAGCGTGACGTGCCTTTGCATCAGAATTTACCACCGTATTTAAAGCCAAAGATTACATTCTGAAAACGGTAACACCCTGTTCATGAAATAATATTATGCTTTTCCGGTGTATGTTTTCTTAGCCTAGTTAACCCGTACCGTATTTCGGAACGAGGCAAATGTACTTGTTGTCAAAAGGATAGATAACATGATTTACGTAAACAAGACTAAAAAACTGCATGAAGTGAATATAGAGTTGCAGGAAGTTGTGTTCAAAATACGTGTAATATCAGTATGTGGGAGTGGTCGTGCCTTCATCAAATGGTGTAAGTGAGACAGTCGTCGTGGTTTACGCTACAAAACAATATACATATTAATTCATTAAGGACGCGCTTGCTGATCATTCAATAACGATTGAAAACAAACTGTGTGTTTTGTTCGTTTGTTTATTGGTGGTGTTGTTGCCGTTGCTGTTGTTGATGTTGCTGCTCTTGCTGCTGCAGTTGTTTTGTAAGAGTTTTACAGCACGTGCAACACAATTAGAAGTGTTACTAGAGAGTAAAACACAAAAAGATGTAGTCAAGTGGTTAGGCTACCGGAGTAGATACGTGAGGTTGGTGGGTCAGGGGTTCAAATCTCTGTGTCTTTGAGAAAGGCACTTAACACGAATTGTCCTCATTTCACCAAGATGGGAATGGGTAACCGGCCATAAACACCGAAATCTTGTCAGTGTGTGAGTGTTTTAGACCATACAAAATGACAGCTTGCACTGTATGCTTCTCAGAAACTTTAGATTGTTTCAGAATGTTATCAGGTCTACTGGGGTAATTATATAGATTGTAAAGCGTACAGAGCTTGCTGCTGAGCGGAAATATTCGCGCTATACAATGCGATCTATTATTATTATAGGAAAGAAAGAGCAAATCAGACCAAAACACCCGCCAACCACCAATTTTTGGGGTACTTAAGAAAAGAAAAGGAAGAACTGAGAGAATTTTGTCTTGGTCGTTTACAATGACAGCGAAATGTTACAAAGGTTAGGTGCACTCACCTATACTCACAACAAGACATTTGTAGCACTGTGTGTTCAGTAACCTCACTGCAGTTGGTACGAATGAATTTCTAAATCGGTCTGTTCTTGCTATTTTGGAAATAGATCTATATCGTTTACTGCGGGCCGATACTTGAAATTTCAATGTCAGTGTCAGTGGGTGCCAATGGTCACTTAGCATTATTTCCGCCTTTTTTTAGAACGTTTGTCTAGTGCAGATATCCAAAGTTATTTAAGTCTCAACTAATTGTTTTTTGGTGCCTTTCGGATCAACTTGTTTATTTTTATAATGTGCCGTCTTCCCAAGTTGCTACCATAGCAAGAAATACAAACATTTATCAAAGTTTCTAGTTTCTATTGAGGCGGCGTAGAATATCCGAAGGATGGATGGATTCAGCTTGAAGAGCCTTAGTTTCCTCAGAAAGTACAGAGTACAGCCTCTGATTTACCTTTTTAACGATATTGTTTTACGTGTTTTTGCCAGGTAAATTTGCTGTCGATTGTAAGACCAAGTTAGTTATTTGTTTGAATCTGTGATTTCAATTGTTTCTTGTACGAGTGGTGTGATTGTAGATTTTTCTCTTCTAAAATAAAAAATCATTTCCTTTGTATCGGAGAGGTTAACTTTTAGAAAATTTGAATTGAGCCATTAAAAAAACATACGTATTTCTTCAAAATACTTTTTTCATCGACGTTTATTAATCAGATAACAGGGGAGTCATCTGCGAACTTAATTGAGCATTCTGTTTTATACTTACTTCTATGATCGTTAGTATAATAACTTATATACAAAACTGGTGACAAAACACACGCCTGAAGACCGCAGGTGTTAAAAGGAATAGTGTCAGATTTTGTGCTATAACTATTTATAATGTACAAACTTCATACAAATATCTTCATTCGGGTTTCTTTAACTGAAACCTAAATACACTGGGAAAAACATGTTATATTATGCACTATAAAATATGCACGTTTTATTTTCTTGATTTGTGTGTAGTGGCGTTCGAACTGTCCCGCGACATTGCCTTTAGTTTGCTGCAGCTGATCCGACCTATGTGTCCGCTTTGTCTCTACAGAGTTAAGTGAAACCGAAGACTATAAAGAAGATACCTCAAGCTCTATTGTTTTCAAGTGCTATATAATGTTGCCACTTGCGCTTGCAAGGACATTAACATGTTTTGTTTCTCAAATAGAATGGGGGTATTTGTTTAAATATAAGAACCATCCTTATTCTTATTCTTTATACACAGCTACGTAATTGTCTAAAAATAGCACCTTCTGAATTTTTCCAAATGAAATATGAAATTTCGTCACTATTACCTGCGCAGCTGAAGGAGTTTTGTTTTGTGCCTCAAAGATAAAAGGATGCATCATATGTAGAAACCTTTAGTAAAAGCTGTAAGAGGAGGAAGAGGAGCTGGAAAAGAAGAAGAAGAAGAAGAAGAAGAAGAAGAAGAAGAAGAAGAAGAAGAAGAAGAAGAAGAA
>NW_004797771.1:32618-34070 GCF_000002075.1 Aplysia californica | reverse complement strand
CACACACACACACACACACACACACACACACACACACACACACACGCACACACACACATACACACACGCGCGCGTGCGTACTTGGAGGCCTGTTTCGGCCGCCTAGGGCGACGTGAACCGAGTGCTAAAGTAGACCACAGATTTCTCACAGGGAGAATCTAACTGGTGGGTGGGGGCGACCTGCCAGAACTTTATTTGGGAAATCGCCGGGTGAGAACAGATTATGTTATGGTAACACGGAACCAAAATACTACATCTGAATAAACTGCGTGGGGAAATATTCTGTCAAAGTTTGGCAGCCAAACATACTAACAAATCACACAGCGTCCGTGAAAAAAGGAAGATGGCTTGATGCAAGGTAACAATTGAAAAGGCTACTTTAAATACACAGTAATGATATGATGCATAGCATATTATGAACCTTCACGTACATAATTACAAAGAAGGACAGACTTCGTTTTTTATTGTGAGTTTTTTTTACACCCCCATCGACAGAATTTAGATGGGAGGCGAGCTTCCCCCTGGGCTAAGCGGGATACAACGTCACAAAATATAGATTTAGATATAAAAGTTTCCCCAGACGGGAATTGACCTTGGGTCTTCTGCGTGCGACGATGATGCGCCTAATTGCAATGATACAAATGGTTTCCTTTATTAAGAGTACTAGATAGATAGATGATAGATAGATAGATAGATAGATAGATAGATAGATAGATAGATAGATAGATAGATACGTATGTATGTATATGAAATTAACAGAAACAAAGACGTAAATATGTAACGACGTTAGGCCTACCACTAAAAATTGCAACGATCGGGCCATATTGTATGCTACTGCAGTCTTAGAAGTCAACAGTGCCTGCGGAGATCATGGTTAAGTTCAGTAAAAGGCGGAGAGCTTTTCGTTGATAGAATCATAAGTAAGGGAGATCTCTGTTGTCGTTCTCTCTGTCTCTTTCTCCGCCGTGAAACGATATTAGATCTGTATCGCAACCTTTCGTCAACAGTCTCTGTGAAAAACATATTTTTATGTATGTCTATTACCATTTTGGTATGTCTATTACCATTTTGATAAGAAATATTTCAAAATATCAAAATAAAAATAACAACAATGTTTAAAAAAAAAAAAAGCTAACTCGGTTAAAATAAATTCTTTTCTTATGTAAATAATTATCCACGGGCCAGATTCCCCCCTCCCCCTTTTAATTAAGATTAAAGGGGGGGGGGAATCTAATAAAGGGAATAAATAGAATGTCACGGCGACACTCTCGTGGCCCTACATAGAGTGAAGATCCCGGATGCGCGTAGGAAGTCAAGAAAATTCCAAATGGAAGGCTCAAGTGACTTTTGTCAGACCATGCACTGATACGTGGAACAAAAAAGAGATATAACTGAACTTTGTCAAGTATCTGGGCTTTGTGTGTGTGTGCGTATGAATGTGTGTGTGTGTGT
>NW_004797771.1:29615-30888 GCF_000002075.1 Aplysia californica | reverse complement strand
TGGGGCAGTGTTCTACGGCGTTCGTAATTACATTGGGGCATATGAGCGCGCGGGACACTTTAATCATTTTTCAGTTGGTAGGACATTTTGAATTTTGCCCGGGTGGCAGCCGAAGCCTACTCTTATCGATTTTAGACCATCAAGGGATCTTTAACGTGCGCAACTTGCACACGGGACCTCCGGGATTTTTTCACCCCTGTCCGAGAAGGCTAGGTGTAGATCTTTCCTGCCAGAAGATCAGGGGTGTGGCTGAAAGACAGCAGTAAGAAGGAGCCAAGGAGTGGCAGTAGAAAGGCTGCAGAAAGAGTCAGAAGCCAAGAAGAGGGGGCAAAGGTGAGGGGGTGGGGGCAGAAAGTGGAAACGAAAGCAGACGACAGGACATTGCTAGAGAGCAGGAAAGGAGATGAAAGGAGACAATTTTAGAGAAGAAATGTTTTCGGTCGCTACCCGGATTCGAACCCGGGACCTTTGAATAAGGGGCGAACACCTTAACCTCTTGGCCACGAGAGCAACCTTAAATTGTGTCGATGGCGGACATGAAAAGACCTTACATTAAATTATGAAAAATTAAGCCTACTGATTCCATTCCTCCTTTCTGCTTATAACTTTACTCTTCATTTTATTCCATCCCCGCCCCTCCACCATTTCCCGTAACGAAATTCTTCTCTTTGCTGTTCTTGAGCTTTTTTTATTCTAGTTTCCTCCTCCTCCTCCTCCTCCTCCTCCTCCTCCTCCTCCTCCTCCTCCTCCTCCTCCTCCTTGTCCGTCCAGCACTTGGTTTTCTTTTCCCTGCTTCCCTTCTCCCTATTCGCTCCTCCCCGTCCATTCTGCGAGACAGAAACAAAAACGAAAGAGCGGGCATTATAAAGATGTCATAGGGCATTAAATAAGCGCTCACAAAGGAATTAAAACACAGAAAGAAGGAACGACGAAAATCGAAAATCCCTCCTTTTATGTTCGACTTCACACTCGCTTCCAAACCTCCTTACAATTATAGCTTAATAACATTTCTTCCATTCTCTCTACCATCAACATTATTGAAAAGTGAAAAGGAACTCGTTTTAAAAAGTTATAACAAAATTATGAACTCTCGTTGCTGCTGCATGGAATGCTAATGGGACATCTCTCCCTCTCTGAGGACGTCAAACTTTTAGAAAGCGCCTTGCACAACGCGCTCTGTGGGGGATATGGCATAAAGAGAGCTGCAGCCTGCTTTCATAATTTTAATTTTCGCCTGTAATATTGGCCCATTCAAAAAATTATGCCCCCCCCC
>NW_004797771.1:26886-28374 GCF_000002075.1 Aplysia californica | reverse complement strand
CTCCTCCTCCTCCTCCTGGAATGCCCTACTTATTTCGATGAGCCACATTGTGTCCGTTGCCTTTTCTTTGTCCTCTTCCTGGTCCTCTTCCTGGTCCTCTTCCTGGTCCTCTTCCTGGTCCTCTTCCTGGTCCTCTTCCTGGTCCTCTTCCTGGTCCTCTCGTCTACATCCTATGTCTGGATACCTGGAGATGTCATCTCTGACTCAAAGGTTGACGTGTTATGACCGTCCATCTTTCACGGTCGCAAACTGCCGTTAAGCATTCTGCCATATCCAGCCCAGTCCATGTTCTTATATTGTCCATCCATGTTATTCTTTGCTTTCTTCTGGCTCTCCTGCCCCACATCTTTCCTTCAAGCACATCTGTAAAAATGGTCTCATGTCTTTTTAAATGGCCATAGTATTACATTTTTCGACATTATATTTAGTTCAGCGGGGTCTGTCTTTTACATCCTATAGGCTTCACCAAATGAATAAAAACAAATCTAGCCAAGTAAACAAAGTGGGGCATGTACTTATTATAAACCACATGTACATGCATTAGCCTCCCCGGCCAAACAGCTCTGTAAAAACGAAAGTGTTGGATTGTAATCCATTGGGAATAAAAACAAGTGGGGGAGGGGGGTACGTGAAACTTGGAGGAGAGTCACAGAGATTAATAGTGTTAAGTATTCGTAATATAGGAAGACATGGAATAATATCAGGAGGCTATCCCTGGATAGTGAGAGGTGGAAAGTGCTTGTTTGTGGTCTATTATACCCCTATGCAGGCTGAGAAAGGTCATCATTGCCTTTCCCACCCTACACCATGGTATAGGCCACGGACAAACACCTTCCATCTTTCTCTATCCTGGGCTAGCCTCTTGATGTTATTCCATGTCTTCCCACTTTTCTGAACATCGATTTCTGTGATTCTTCTCCAGGTTCCACGCGGTCTTCCCCTTGATATCTTACCCTGTAGATTCTAATCCAAAACTTTCTTTGTTATGCAGCTGCCTGACTTCCTGGGAGTATGGCCAATCCATCGCCACCGCCTTCTTCCTACCTCATCTCTAACTGGGATCTGTTCTGTTTTCCTTAAAACTTCCACATTGGTGACCCTGTCTGTCCATCTGATCCTCGGTAACTTTCTTAGACACCTGTTCAAGAAAACCCGAGAAAGGCAATGACCATAATTAGTTAGCTTCTCCGTTGTAGGCATTAGTTGACATCTTAAGTTACATGTTCAAGATCTCCTGTAAAGACGTGAGACCCTTGAATGGATTAAAATCCATCTCCCCCAGACAGGCAAGGGGTCCTATAAAAAGACAGCAAGGCATGAAACAGATTCGAACACAGATCTTATCAACACAACTGACATTGAGAATACGATATAGCTGATGGGCCACATTGACAGGTAACTACATTGTCCAGTAACATACAGACAAACACACACACGCATAAACACACGAACACACACACACAAACACACACACACACACACACACAC
>NW_004797771.1:23208-25411 GCF_000002075.1 Aplysia californica | reverse complement strand
TCTCCCCCCCCCACCCCCTCAACCAAGCCCTCCTTTTTCCAAACCCGTTTTCCATGCATAATACAATCCAGTGGAAAAGGCAGCAGAATGTCCTACTGAGCACGGGTGAGCTCAGACGGTGATCAATTATGGAACCGAATCATAAATTATTGCGACATGTTGCTTCCGCGCAGTCAGACATCAATGCTTGTTTACACGTCTCGATTTAGAGTGCGACAAATAAAGCGTGCTGTGTATTCCACGTATTTATTTCCGCTGACAAGGAATGCGTTTCAAAAGGCTGCTTGGTTGTCAAGCAGAGCAAGCGTCAAAAAGTCGACAATTTTCTCCGCGTTCCCGTCAAACGGACCCCTGATCGTCGATATAGTTTTGTAAAATCGTTCTTATTTGCCTCTTCCGCTGCTGCTGTCTTCAGTACAGATGACGTCAGAATGCTCGTTTCATTCAAAAAAATAAAAATACACGTCGTAATCATATTATTATTAATTATTATATCGTTTTAGCGGGCGTTGAATTTGAATGTTAACTTAGACACCGACACGCCAATAATCATTACCTCCCTTTGCCTGCTAATCATAAAATGAAATACTGTACTCTCTTTCTCTTTCCATTCTGACTCTTCCTGTTTCTGCTGCTACTTCTATACTGGCATTGCCTTCTCATGTCCCTCCTCGTCATAATCCCCTGCCACACAATATCAAGCTTTCTGTGCATTGTTCAGAATAACATTCTCGTTTACGACTTCGTTTCTTCAGCAGTAACTTGCACTCTATTTACGATTTAGTCCTGATGGTTCTCAAATAGCATTCATTAATTCACAACTCACTCCAGAGTTGTTTGTCTCTTATTACATTCTAATTCTTGACTTAGTGCTGAGTGGTTCTCTTACACACACATCCTAATTCACGACATAGTTCTGAACTCCAATTCACGACTTCCGCATGGTTCTTTACAAACACTCTGATCTGATTCGCTTCATAATGTAGCAGCCTACTTACTTCCACATTGTGCAGCACTTGCCTTTTAATTCTCGACATAATTCTGCGGGTTTCTCTAATTAGCATTCTACTCATGACTCCGTTCCCGGTGGTACATGTGTAAGTAGGTTACTATTACACCAGTCTCCTTCACGACCTTTGGTTCCGTTTTTTCCTGTATCTATCAGCCTCTGCCATGCAACTCACAACTTCGTTTCGCATGGTTCTCTAATAAAAGCACTTTGTTTCGGTTTTGCAGTCAATCCACATCTGCTGTTCTTGCTCAAGGCTCTGTTTCGCAATGTTTCCTAATATAGAAGCAGGGTTTTCGTATTCAATCTAGTTTCGCACTTCCACTTTAAAAAAAAAATATTTAAACACAAAAAATGCTATTCACGAGGGAGCTCTCGAGGTCGAAACGTTACGGTATTCGCCTCTCATTCAATACCTCCCGGGTTCGAATCCGGACAGGGACGGAAAGTTCTCTCCTACAATGTTCTGTCGTCTACTTTCGTCTCCACTTTCTTCCCCCGTCACCTCCTTTGCCTCCTTCTCTGGACTCTCAGATAAGAGCGAAAAATCTCGTAGGTCCCGAGTGCAAGTTGCACACGTTAAAGATCCCTTGGTGGCCCCCAAATCGATAAAGTGGGCTTCGGCCGCCACCCGGGCAAAATTCAAAATACATTCCTACAAAATCTTAAAATGTTTAATATATCCCGCTCGTTCATATGCGCGTATGCAGTTGCGAGCGCCGTAAAACACTTACCAATTTTTAAGGGGAAGGGGGGGTGATGGCCTGCATTTTAAAAAAAATTATAAGCTGGAATCAGGTCCTTCTTTATTTCTTGTTTGTTAGAGGAAGGTTAATACATCCTCTGACAAGGAAAAGTTATGTAATAAAAAGCATGGCTCTATCACTGGCTCCATTTTGTTCAGTTGGTCACCATCAACACGCTACGATTGTAGCTTCATTGCAGTTTCCCTTTTCAATAAATACTTCATTCAAGGAGATGAGAAACCGTTCTGTGTCGGATGTGACACAGATTTCACCATTAGACACAATCATCTTACCAGAATGTCCAGACTTTGGAGAGACTCGAAGGAAGTATTTTAAATACACAAAATTAAAAGAACTGTTCTCCGTCGTTGATCCCAACAGAATTCTTGATTTTATAAAGACCATTGGCTTTTACAATAAACTGTAAATACTGTCAATTTAAAAATAA
>NW_004797771.1:20265-22273 GCF_000002075.1 Aplysia californica | reverse complement strand
AGGTGCACACGCACGTGCGTACACATATTCATATTCACTCACATAAACACACAAACACACACACACAAACACACACATAAACACACACACACACTCTCTCTCTCTCTCTCTCTCTTTGACACACACATACACACACACACACACACACACACACACACATATACACACGCGCGCGCACGCAAGCATGCACGCATGCATGCACGCATGCACACACATACGCGTGCACGCTCGCGCGCACACACACATTCATATTCACAGGCACACACACAAACACACAAACACACATTCTCTCTTTCTCTCTCTCTCTCTAAAAACAACAACAACACACACACATGCACTCACGCGCGCGCACGCGCGCACACACACACACACACACACACACACACACAAACATTCATGCGCATGCAAGCTTGCTTTAAAATTGAATAAAATTTTGAATGTGAAGATATTGAAAAAAAAAACATGTTTTTTTGCTGAAACAAAAATAACAAGCAGGGTAAAATATATTTTTCAGATTCATGTTTGTGCACCTCGAATCACCAACAATCCGCGCATCATACGCACACGTGCGCGCGCGCGCAAAGCGCTGACATAGGCGCGGAGCGGGCGGCGAACGCGAGAAATAATACTGTGTGTGGGTCTACTTAGGCCTAATACAACGTCTCAGGGCTGGCCGTGGTTTTGAGGTCAGTCTGGTCAAGCCAAGGCAGACTGGCCGCGGTGAGTGACCGCAACCAGACGGCTTGCTGACCTTTTGACCCCGGTCACGACACGGGGGCGCGCGAGGCCAACAACTCTTCTCCACTACCACCACCACCACCACCACTACCACCACCACAACGGCAGTAGTGTTGTGGCCAGCGCTGGGAGTCGAGCCAGAGCGCTCTAACAGAGGGGAGACCCGTAGCGAGGACGCTACTGTCGTGGTGGGGGGAGTTGTGCGCTCGCACACACACACGCTGCAGTTTGTGTTTTTCATGCCTCTCCACACGGATTCTAACAACACTGAACCACTGCATTCGCGGGTTGATTTTTCTTGGATTATCTTTCATTGATTCGGAGAAGTCTTTAGCTTGTTGGAAAAGAAACCTTTTCAATTCACGTGAAGGGCTTATCGTGCTTGTTTTGTAGTGAAAAAGGGATTATCCACGGATCATCGTTTGTTGTTATTGTTTTTTTAGGGTTGTTTTTTTTTGGTTTTTTTTTTTGTTTTGTGTGTTTTTTTAGGGGGGGGGTGATGGTGGTTTTCTTTTGGTTGTGTTTTTTTGTTTTTAATTCATAGAATTACTCTCGATCGACTCAGTGATATTAGTCTCCTAGATTTCACCTGTTTACGTCTGTAACCGTCATGCAAACCTTTGTTTCTGCTGTCAGCTGGGAAGAGGTTAAAGGCCAACATACGTGTATATAATATGGGTTTATATTCGCGTTTTCTCTTGAGAGTTTGTCTCTTAGAAGGTTATCGTCAGCATTAAAAAAACTGTCAACCGACGCAATGGGGTCACTATCAGGAGTCTGATTTCTTTAAGAATTATATTGGGATCATGAACATGATCTTCTCATTTCACACGCTCATTGTGCAGACTGAAACTATATGATACAGTAGGTGAAAATGACGACAATGATAAATAACGATATCAACAGCAAGAACAGTGTTAACGATACTAATGATTATGATTATAAAAATAATGACGGTAAAATTAATAGTAAGGATTATGACAACTACAAAAATGATAGCCAAATGATAGGGATTATGTTGATCAGATAATAACAACAATGATAATAATCATAACAGTGATAATAATAACAACAGCAAAACACCAATAAATGAAAATAACAATACTGGCAATAATGGTAATGATAACATAATTATCATTAATAGTAGTTATCAGGAAATACTGATAACAATTACGACGTCAATTCTAATAACAACGGGTAGTAGTAGTAGTAGTAGTAGTAGTAGTAGTAGTAGTAGTAGTAGTAGTAGTAGTAGTAGTAGTAGTAGTAG
>NW_004797771.1:14811-19227 GCF_000002075.1 Aplysia californica | reverse complement strand
CACACACACACACATGCACACAACAACAATAACAAAAACAACAACAACATTGCTGAAAGAGTGAAAGCAGTAATTGGTCAAAGTAGTATGACTAAATTTGATGTAAATAGAGGTTGAATGGAAGAATGAACGAATGTATGAATGGATGAATTACTGAACGAATGAATGAATAAAATAACTGTCAAAGTAGTATGATTAAATTTGAAAAAAAATAGAGGTTGAATGGAAGAATGTATGAATGAATGAATGACTGAACGAATGAATGAATGAAATAACTTTGAAGACATAAAACCCAAGCCTTCAATTGTATTGGAAGAAAGAGAAAGATTAGATCTAGATCTACATTGATTAACTTCAAAAATAGAATTACTTAAGTCCAGGCTTTCATTTCGAAAAAATAACATATATGGCGCTATTGGTAGTTTTTAACACCACTAATGACAGGCAGATGTTGTTCAGCTGTTTACAGCAAGAACACGAACGTGTAAATGTGTACTGCAAAGTAGGTCAGGGAAGAATTTTAAGCGACAGTGCATAAAGTTACGCGGCAAAAATAGTGCACTCATTTGCATATGCAGGAGTGGGCCAACTGCGTATTTCTTCCCCGCCAGAATTTTCTTTGACAACACTATTTTGTTATTATTGACAATATTTCTTTGATATCAGAGTTTTAAACGAACTTCTGGGCTTATATTTTTTTCATCATCATTTTTAAAAATCTTGAGAGTGCAAACTGTTAATCCATTTTGCTGTATGTGACCTAAATATGACCCCTGTTTTGACCTCGCGCGGCCCAGTAACCCCTGGTGTTAACTTGACCTAGTTAGAATTTTTGTTCAATTTGGAATTTTTCCTCCTCCATTTACATATGTTTTAAGTCATGTGTCAGTTAAAAGTGTTCAAAACAGACTTTGAAAAGTTTAGAACGATTATTTATTTGTTCGCATAGCTGAAATCATTTTTCTCTCCCATCCTAAGTTCCTCCCATTTCATTTTCAACTGGGCCGTAGAGAGCAGTTATCGACGGGCAGACTGTGCGGTTGGCTTGTGTGCTCTGCCTGGGTGCTGTGTCGACGTATGCAGCGGGCGGGCGCGCGCAGCCTTGCTTTGCCAGCGGGCCCACGGTGACTGACCTCAGCCAAGTAGGTAACACGAGGTCATTTTGACATAACGACATGCTGACCCCAAATAACGTTGTACGTGATGTGCAAGCGAGGACTTCGTTTGACCAGGGATAAGTGCTAAATTTTACTTCGTCTTGGTTGATGTTAGCGTTTGGGATCATGTGAAAATTAAGGTAGGAACACTTTTCATTTCACATTTTTTGTCCCTGTGAATCCAGTTGTAAGTGCTAGGAGTGTGCTGTGCTGATTGGCTTAGATCTACGCTATCTCTGTATGTGTATGAATGCGTGTACATTTTTATGTCATCGCGAATAAACCTCCGCTAAAAGGGTCTTCGATCACCGACTCACGATTTGATGATAATAATTTAAAATATTTCAGACGAACTTTTTTGTTGGCAACACCATCCAGATCTAGAAATAGAAATCTAGGCGCTAGGTTCCCCTGTTGCCCCTCGTTCCTCCAACATAAAGCTGAGCGGTGTATTTTTTCGGTCCTCTTCATAGAATAAAAACATGATCAACACTTTGCTGCAGCTTGTAGATCTAGAATACTTGTATTGTTACGCGGGCAGCCTTGTCCTGATTGTGCATTTTGTGCACTGTGCATGTATGTGGACGAGTAGTTCCAGGTCTAGATCTAGATTCTAGATATACAAATGCCAATCCTGGTCTAGAGATCTAGAATCTAGATCTAGATTCTAGCTCAAGATTTAGCTTTTAGTTTTTCATACTTAAAAAATAATAGACCTATACTATAGATCTAGAAATCTAGATTCTATTTGTCACACATCTTATTCTCAATATTATATTGAAACCTTTTAATAAATGTCAGTACACATAAAAGGCCGCAGTCATTCATTCTTTCGTCCATTCATTCATTCTATCTAGATTATTAGACTCTAGAGACTCTGGATCTACATTTCGATAGGCCCTAGAATCTAGGCCTTGGCCCAAGTTAATGAAAGCGCCAGTCACCCTTTGATTATTCCCATGGATTGCTTTTTAAAACTAGATCTAGATCTAGATATAGAATCTAGATCTAGATTCTAGATCTAGATATAGATTTTAAAGTCACTCTTTTTTTCTTTAGGCCTAGATTCTAGATATCTAGATCTAAATTCTAGACATTCCAGGCATGATTCTGACCTATTCATTTGGCTTGGCATGCCTACATTTTAGGATGTAGATCTAGAATCTAGATCTAGATATTAGACTCTAGCCCATACATTTACAAGAATCTAGAAATATCCAGGATCTAAATCTAGATTCTAGATCTAGAATCTATGTTTAATCACCTGTTACTACTGTTAGTTAAATAGATCCTTTTTTTTTCTTCAGAATAGGCCGAAAGCGTGGTCCTATTATTAACGGCCTTGATCTAATTTTAGAAGTGCTGGGTCTAAGTTTCCATATTATAGGCTAGATCTAGAGACAATATAGATCTAGATCTAGGCCAATCTGTTTTGAATTAGATCTAGATTCTATATAACTTGCCTGCTCGAGTTACCAATTATTATCTAGAGTCTAGCTTAAAAAGGTGCTGATGTCTCGAGCTATTGGAAATGGACAAGTCTAGGCCTAGCCTAGCCATTTTATGTCTTTTTTGGGAACACGGGGCACGGGGAAACGGTTCGGCATGTGCTGGGCTGGTTGTAGAATAAATAACTCAGATTTCAGTTTTACAATTTGCAGGAAAGTGCTTGGTGAGGCCAAAAAGAAGAAACTCCATATCAATGTTGTGACTGTGTTTCCCCTTTTACTAAGATGGTGCAATTGTGTTTGTGTAATATCATATTGTGTTAAAACAAGGATGGGGATGTTTATGGGCATGGTTTTCTTTTTTTTTTAAATTTAAGTAAACTTGAGTGCCTACAGTCTCGTATTTTATTAGATCTACCTTTTTTAAAACTTTGTTTTTACCGTGCATGATATTTTATATATTATGCTTGTGTCCCCATGTCTTTTGAATAAATAATGCCAGTCTAAATAAAATGTGATAAACCAATTTTTAGCCGACCAAGTGTAGTAACCGATAAACACTCAACAGAGAGAACCGTTATATATAGGGGCTAGGCTTACTATAGATATATGTCAATAGGTTCTCTTTTCAAACTTTAAAGAATCTTCAAGTGCATGTGTAGGCCTACCAAGTTGCCTAATGCCCACAGCCCTCTTTTCTGATACTTTCCTGTGCTGTTCTTTCTTTAGGTTATACCCATAATATGTGCGCCTGTTTTGCAACTCTTTCTCATATTTTAGCTAGATCTAGGTTATTTTGCAGCTGATCCATGTCAATTAGTGATACAGACCTAGCCTAGGCCTACCAATTCACAGGTCATGCTACCCATTTGAAACGATTTATCGAAACTGATGTCAGTACCGCTTTCTAAAACACAACTTAAAAAGCCAGCCCTGTGGCTGATAAGCAAATACAAATCATGGAGTCGCTTTTAAGGACACTGCGTTCTCAGGGTTAAAAAGTTCAGGTGGACCTGACTTTTGCCTGAGCTTTAGTTTGTATATCCAAGCTGGGAGAGAAAACGCGACGGCTTAATGTTGGGGGACGATCCCCACATCCTGATGAAACCTAGATCTAGATCTTCAGGGGGGAAAAAAGTAAAATCCGATACCGCTACCTGTACTTTTGAAAAAACATTTAAGAAGGCTTTGTTCATTGCTGTTTTTCTTGTGTTCTTGTTAGTGGGTTTTATATTCCTATTTGCTTATTGTTTTGTTTTGCTTTGCTAAGCATGCATTAAAAAAGTGTCTTCAGCTTTCAAAGTAGGACCATAGTACAGTCGTATGTAGTACACATGGATGGAATTATATAAACTCGCGACACAAGTAGTTTGGGCACGTAATGAACGAACAGCACACATTTGTGCACTCAGGCATTCACACGCTTCCCTGGGCGCGCACACACAAGCGCATGCATGAGCACGCGCGGACAGAATTCCTTACACTTTCACCAACACACATGCTTGCGCTCTTTGCACACGCGTAGCCTACTCTTTTTTTTAACATATCAGGAGACAGACGTAGGCCTATGCTCACACCAACCGAATTGGAAAGTTAAAAACCTTTATGACATACTCCTGTACACAAACACTCGCACACACAAGCACACACAAACACACTCACTCACAAGCACACGCACACACAGTCACACACACACACACACACACACACACACACACACACACACACACATACATGCATGCATACACTCTCTCACAAACACACACTAAAACACACAGACTCACAAACACGCGCACACACATACACACACA
>NW_004797771.1:8842-10143 GCF_000002075.1 Aplysia californica | reverse complement strand
CAGAGAGAGAGAGAGAGAGAGAGACAGACAGACAGACAGACAGACAGACAGACAGACTGTGTGGATCTACGTCTACAGGCCTAGTCGGGGTGTGTTCGTGTATGTGTAAATCATACTACATGTAAAACAAACCAGCCTACTGAGCTATCTGCGTGCCCACTGGCATGGCATGATTCCTGTGAATTTTGTGTGTGGGAAAGGAGGACTCCCGCGTTCGTGGCAAAAGCTGGTCGTATCATGTACGTCCGTCACTTGACTTGCAGACTCCTGTCTATGTGTGAGCGCGTGCACGCATTCGGCCCTCAGTCTGTCACAGAACAGTGTGTTTGTGCTTGGATCGCGGAGGAACACTATTTTATTTTGGTTATTTGTTCTGAGAGAGAGAGAGAGAGAGAGAGAGAGAGAGAGAGAGAGAGAGAGAGAGAGATCGCATGTCGTCTTGGCCTGAAGACGTTGTCGGGGAAGGTTTCTCGGATTTGACAACTGGATTTGTTTTGTTTTTATTTCACTTTGTTTTGTGTGGTTTTGGTTTTGTTTTGTTGGTTTTTGTATATTGCCACGATCTGCGTCTCACATGCTAGTTTTTGTTGTCACCCGCTGCTTAGCTCTTGTTTATTTTGTGTTGTTGTTATTGTTGCTGTCGTTGTTTGTGTGTTTTGCAGCTCGTTTATAATGTGTCTTTTTTCACGTACCATACAGGAGTTGTTGTTGAAGTGAACCGGCTTTTTTCCTCCTGTGTTTGGTGTTTATATAATTTGTCACTGCTGGCTGCTATCTTCTAACTTAAACTATTCCACTCTGCACTTTAAACAGGTTTTGTTGTCAGATCGCCCTGGTTTTGTTTTTCTTTTTTCTTCATTTGTTTTTTCTTGCGTACTTTTACGTAATGCCACCCCCCCCCTCCCCCTTCCGCCTCCTTTTTACACACCCAATACTCTTTACGCACTTTTCGAGCGAGGTTTCTTTGTGGAGTCAGATGATAGTCTGATAGGATTATAATGGAGTGGCAGGTCGGCAAGCACTTGCAAACACAAATAGGTCATATAAGTGCCGGCGATTAGAGGTGTCAGGAGAGAGTAACATAATATAAAGAATAGAAGGAAGCGCGATATGGACGATAGATGTTTGACAAGAAAGAGGGAGCCAACTCACCAGAGCACCCGCCAACCGCTCACAATTGTACTTGTACAGTACTTGCATTTGCTGTTGGGGTGTGTATTTGCCTAGCGTGCAAACGTGAGCCCTTACACGTGTGTGTGTGTGTGTGTGTGTGTGTGTGTGTGTGTGTGTGTGTGTGTGTG
>NW_004797771.1:6541-7670 GCF_000002075.1 Aplysia californica | reverse complement strand
GTGGATGAGTCTGTGTTTGTGCATGTGAGTGTGTATGTTTGTGTATATGTGTGTGCCTATATGTGTGTATGTGTGTGTGTGTGTGTGTGTATGTTCCTGTGTGTGTGCGCGCGTATGTGTATGTGTGTAGCCATATATACAGAACTGAAGCACACCGGTATGAAGGCACAGATGGGCTTTTGAAGGGCCGATGCAATTGGATGTTCTGTCTCTAAAACCATCCAACATATGAAAGAGACTTTGGCCTACACACCAAACATGGATGGTTGACAGGTGCTCTGGTGTGGTTTGCTTTTCCATTCCTTCTTTTCAAACTGCTATCGTCCATATATCCCCTCTTTCCTTTCTTTGTATACTATTTTCCAGTGACACCTCTAATCCCCGACACTTTTACGACCTAATCGTGTTAAAAGTGACGTAAAACTCTTTCTAAAAACAGTACGAGGTCTGATTTTCTGTCCCCCAAATTTCCTAGCTATTGAAAGGACATTGGCCCTCACACCAAGCCACTAACCGTACCACGTGCCATACGATGTCTACATAAATACTGTTTTTATTTTTTGTTTTTGTTTTTGTTAAGAACACATTGTACATGTGTCAGATTAGCTCTATCTTGCCGATTATGGCATGGTATCTTCACGCTTACGGGCCCGGTTCATCATAATTTTATCGGTTAGATCTAATAGCTTTCGAAATATTTCTCTTTCTTTCTTTTATATTGTTTTTTGTGCACTTTTGAGTTCAGCTGCACGACAGTGCTTTCCGAGTTTCCTTGCGCTCTTACTCATATTATTGAGGTCAAGGCTATAATGTATCAATGTCACATCAGACCTTTATAAGCAACGACGAGAGACGCCATTAGAGAGACCTGCGTGCTCAGGTTAATTGTTGACTGTGGTGTCACGGGTCATGATGCCACGAAATGTTTGAGATCAACGAGTAAATAGCATCCGAGGGCTGTTAAAGCTATGGATGAGAAGAGATGCATCTGATTAAAAGAATCATACGACACACTAGTTACACGTTGCAGAATTGAAACGTTAGAGAGTTTTTTTCTTAACCTCTTAATGGTGTGCTCGTCCACTCGCCCGTGTGTGTGTGTGTGTGTGTGTATGTGTGTGTGTGTGTG
>NW_004797771.1:0-1086 GCF_000002075.1 Aplysia californica | reverse complement strand
AGAGAGAGAGAGAGAGAGAGAGAGAGAGAGAGAGAGAGAGAGAGACCTGGTCTTGTTTGCTTTAGGAATGGATGGGGTTCGGCACCTTTATGAGACGTGATGTTGCTTCAAATGTTTCATTTTAGTGTAGGTTTCTTCAATATATGCCTGTTATTATTGTTATTTCTTCACTCTCAGTGCAGTCGACAGAGATTTCAATCTTCCTTTGGCTTGTAATATTTATTTATTTATCCGACAAATTCGTTAAATTTCGTATTCTCGGTATCGATGGTACACTTAAATTAAGATTTTATTTAGTTGTGTGTTGTTGTTGTTGTTGTTTTGTTGGGGGGATATTTTTTGTTTTGTTTTTAAAATTATTAATGCGTAGTCATGGTTTTGAAGCTTGTTTAGAACCCGCAAAATCCGTAGAATATTTGGCTTAATCTCCATGGGGTGACGTGGATATGGGTTGCTCGAAATGTAATATCAAGTGGAGAAAATATTTAATAACGGACATTTTTATGCTTCCTTTGATAGCTCCAAGAGATCTGAAGGGAGATAATTTCGTGATTCTTTTGTTATAAAATATTCTGGTTAATCTGAGGCGACCTTGAGGGGACACACACATTCAAGCATCTAAGCCGAATTAATATTTATTTGAAGGCGAATGGCGTATATTATTATGTTTTTGTTTTTAGAGGTGGGCAGGCTTTACGCACAGCGTTTACCCCTTTATTGTCTTATTCTATTGATGTATTATTATTGTTATTATTATTGTTATTATTATTATTTTATTATTATTATTATTATTATTATTATTATTATTATTATTATTATTATTGATGTTAAATCAAAACTGTACCTCATAACACGAATGTGGGCGTTGTTGGAACTGGTTAAAGCCTGTTTATGGGATGTGTATTTTGTTTGTTTGTTGTTGTTTCTTAGGACGTTGGAATAACTTTTCTATTATACTTACATTGCTTCTCTTGCACTTTGTCTTGCTTTCAATAAACTTTCGTCTGTGATGTAATGGGTAGCACGCGCTCGCACGCACACGCGAGAGAGAGAGAGAGAGAGAGAGAGAGAGAGAGAGAGAGAGAG
>NW_004797770.1:581086-582365 GCF_000002075.1 Aplysia californica | reverse complement strand
ATTCCCAACGTCTCAGTACATAGGGCCTAGCCTACAAAATGATACACCCCAGCCACTTCATGCCGAAACCACGTCGGCAATGAACCTCACGCTGAGAGAGAGTAACAGAGAGGGCGGCCATCCCCATCTCCCCGCCGTGATCAGTGCACAGGTTTCAATGACGTCAGGGGAAATCCCCCATGATTCCGCTCGTAGGGCCTAGTTAACAGCCCAGCAAGGGATCGTGGATGACAGGTGATCGCCTCGCAATTTTCGCCTCCTGCTTCCATTTAGCACCATACGTCATCGAGACTGGACAGTAGTACACAAACAAGGGTGTGTGGTGAACATTAAAAGTGATTACGTCCATGACTTTCAGAAATAGTAAGGGACAAGTGAAGTAATCTTCATTGCTAGCAAAACGCAAAACTTCACCTATCTTTGCTGTCTTGGCAAATAGTATTTCAAAGTATGAAAGAAAGAAATAAATTAAAAAATCGAAGGGGGAGGGGGGATATATTTTTGTGTGTGAGTGCAACTGATATACATTAACTTTTTAAAGTTTATATGTTTTTTGTTTTCAGGGAATAGTTTTTGTTTGATTTACCTGGTTGTTGTTATTTTTTTCTTTTTTACCCTCGTTTTCTAAGAGGAAATTTTAGTTTTCAATTACTATTTCTATTTACTTTCTCATTTTTGTTTTATATTTTGTCCTATGTATCTGTTTATTCATGTTTTCTGATGTTGTTGTTCCTGTTTGTTTTGTTTGGTTGGTTGGGGGTTTTGTTGTAGTTGGTTGGTTTTTGTTTTGGTTGTTGTTTTTTGTTGATTTGTTGTTGGTTTTTTGGGGTGGGTTGTTTTTTTTGGGGGTGGGGTGGGCAAAGTTGATGAAGACTGAATCTTTTGCCCTGCTTTTTTAAAAAGGAATCTGCAAGCACTGACGAATTTGGTTCAAGTAGGGATAGTATGTAAATACACCTTACAAGACTAAAACATCCTATTCGTTAGTTTGTAAAGACAAAAAAATGTCAAAAAAATAAAACATAGGCGGTTTCACATTTGAAGAGACAGGCACATTTTCTGATGAGGTAAGAGTTAGCTTCGCTCCAGTAGCGCTCGTGTTTATCATTAAACATGTATCATCTTGCCACTTCGTTAGTTCTACGCATGCCAACACGCGCTGAAATTGGCAAGTAACATGGATAAATCGATTATTAACAGCAAAATCCTCATGGATACCGACACTTGAAGACATTGCTGTCGGGCTTGAAGGCTAGAAGTGAGGGTTGACAGGGGGGGG
>NW_004797770.1:578407-579613 GCF_000002075.1 Aplysia californica | reverse complement strand
TCTCTCTCTCTCTCTCTCTGTGTGTGTGTGTCTTTCTCTTTCTTTCCTTCTTTCTCGCTGTGTATATCTATATATCTCAATCTATATTTCTCGCTTTCTCAAGCTCCCTTTCTTTTAAACTCTCTCTCTTTTCTCTTTGTCTTTCTTTTCTTTCTGGGTCTATCATCTATCGCTCTGTTTATCTACCTTTCCAATTGTCTATCTACCTATCATATCTACCTAGGAAGAAGCTAGCTATATTTTTACATAGAAAAACGCATTGGTATCAGCAACAAAATTCTACCACACAGAAATTTTAACCTACACTGACCAGTATCACGTAATCCGGGCATCTTTTTTATACGCCAGTTGCGTTGCACGTAATGTTTTTGGCGGTGCATTCTTTATAACGAGACATACACTGAAGGGTGAGCGCAGTGGTAAATTTAAATGAGGTAAACATTAACATCTTCGCGAACGACATGGTTTAGAGAATTTCTTTAAAAATGGCTAAAATCACGAATTCAAGTCGAGCAATAAAAAAAATTCAGTATGCAGTCACCCTCTGTGGCTTATATGGTCTTTATTGACTTTTCAGAGTGCTACATTCGCAAAAATGTACTACGCCAGGAAAGATTGTGTCCCACTTAGGTAGTTAGTAGTTGGTGTGAATGTGTGTGTAGGCACTAGGAGCTCAGGTGAGGCTAATTAATAACAGTACTGTCTTGATCCAATGGGTACCTTTCTTTTCCCACAAGCAAAATCCAATCATGAGATAGTTTTCTCTGGCTTTGTTTGTTTCCGTTCACAACTTTCCAAGTGTAAATATATCATCAATTTGTGGCAGTGCTGCAGACTACACTTATTTCTGTTATCTACAACTCACCGATAATTTGCAGATAAAATCATTGACCAACTGTTTTGTTGTAGATCAGTAGGCCTGTTATAATATTCCCGGTCTTCCTCGGGGCTGATTTAATATGCACGAACTTATTATCGAAATGAAGAGAGCAATGAAAAAAATACATAAACAAATAAAGAGACAAACTAGAATAAGTGTGCTGATAAACGAAACAGAATATCGATAAAAAGTAGATAAATAAAGTGATAAACGGAGGTATGAACTGATTTTAAAAATGCAGTAATAGGTAAATATAAGTAAACAAAAATGAATAAATAAACAGAACGGGCTTCTGCCTTCTTCCCTCTCTTCATGTTCCCCTTCTT
>NW_004797770.1:574445-575732 GCF_000002075.1 Aplysia californica | reverse complement strand
TGTGTGTGTGTGTGTGTGTGTGTGTGTGTGTGTGTGTGTGTGTGTGTGTGTGTGTGTGTGTGTGTGTGCGTGCTAGAGAGAGAAAGAGACCTGTCTTTTATATTGATCGTATTTTAGAATTGAGGAGAAATGTCCAAAAATTTACGATAGGTCGTTTAGCTGGTTCCGAGGCACAGTTATTAGAAAGAGCATTCCATTGGTTTCTTTTGCATGTCATAAATTATTATGCCTCTCATTGCTCATCATGAGGAGATTTGAATCTTCCCAATCACATGTTATAAACTAACCAATCAGCGTGAAAGATAGTAAATGTACCTATTGGTAAAAAGAGAAATTCATCCCGAAACAGACGTCTGTCATACGGAATTTTGTACTTTTTTCCCTGTAGGGGGGGGGGCGAGGGGGTTGGGGGTCGCTTATTCTTAAATTTTTACGATTAAAGGAAGTCTTGGGAAAATAATGGTATTGCTCAGAAGCTGAGCACGATTTTGTATCTCAGTGCCCGGAATGATAGCGTATCATTTCTCTCGGGCCTCAAGTGGTGGGGTTCGTTTCTGTAAAGAGATTAAAAGAGAGATGCCTTCCTTTTCTAATTTTGTCTCGAGGGGCTGGCCGAAACTTACTTGAAAGTACAGAGTTAACCGTTTTGCATTCGCAGACAGCTGACAGCAACTGGGCGGCAGAGTCATGCCAGAGGTTGACTTTCCGATAACTGTTTACAAATGTGAGAGTCACCAAGCGCAGTACGAAGGCGGGGCTTTGTGGTGGTGGTATCTCTCTCTCTCTCTCTCTCTCTCTCTCTCTCTCTCTCTCTCTCTCTCTCTCTCTCTCTCTCTTTCTCATTTTTCTTATTATAGGATTAGTGTGGCAGAGAACGTATTTACTTTTTAAAGAGTAAAACGGGAGGATTCTGATTCGGCGAAGGTTTGAAAACACTCCTACTCTGAAGTATTTTAAGCCAGCTTTTTGTTTTGCTTGAGGTTTTAAAAAATACTTTGTCGTTGCTTTTGTTGTTGTTGTTGTTTTGTTGTTGTTGTTGTTGCTGTTTTTGTTGTTGTTTTTCGTTGTTGTTACTGTTGTTTTTGTTACTGTTGTTTGTGATAATTTTGAAATAACTGATAAGCTCACTGGTTAACTCATTAATTTTGAAAAGTTGAATCAATACGTGAAATATGTGGGGTTGGAGTAACTGTTCTTTTATTCTGTATTTTGCTCTTGTCCAATAATAACTTTTCCAAGCACCTCTAAGTAATATCCTGTCTGCGGGAGAAGAATATTTTAGGCGGG
>NW_004797770.1:568279-569711 GCF_000002075.1 Aplysia californica | reverse complement strand
AGTAGTAGTAGTAGTAGTAGTAGTAGTAGTAGTAGTAGTAGTAGTAGTAGTAGAAGTAGTATGATAATGATAATGATAATAGTAATGATAATGATAATGATAATGACAGATATAATGTCCTAGACGTTGCGCACCATTTTGAAGTCATGATAATGATAATAATTGAGACATAAATACAAATTGTACCCATAACAATGCAATTAAGTTACTGACTTTATCGATTGAAATCGATATAAACTAATAAGATTATTTGAACAAATAGATAAAATACAAATTTTAAAAATAAATAGAAAAATAGAACCGATAAATGATAGTCAGATAAAAAATATAATAAAGGCATAAATAAATCATTCGAATGCGAATTTCTTTTTGTATTTGGTACAAATCATTATTCACCGATAACGTTGATACTCTGATGCTGTCTGAAATGAAAATAGCTTGGAGTTTATATATTACTTTTGTCCCAACCCTAACTCTTTGGTTAAAAAATGGTACCTTAATAGCTATAGCAAAGATACCAATTTGGGAGTTTTGTAATCGACCTGCTTCGACAGGATCGAGTAAACCTCGTTACGGAGCAATGGAACTCAGCAAAAAGTATAACTACTTGAGAGTGCCATTTTGAATTCGAACTGCGACTACTCGAACAACGGTGCAGAATGACACGGATTGAGCTGAAGGCCCATTTGCAAACAAAGCCTGTTCAGGTTTGTAAAAAGGCAAGTGGGTTTTTTTTTTTTTAATGAGGCAGGTTTCGCTGAAAGATTTCATAAGTGCAAAGGTGTGTCAACGATAAAGACTTTAACAGTACAGTAAAAATGTACTGCCGCAGTAATACCAGTTCTGATGGTTCCGAAGCGGTTTTAAAATCTTTATCAAAATATAATTTTTTTTTACAATAGCATAAATTAAGGCGGGAGGTTATGGACGAGTTTATGGGATTTTAGATTAAACAGAAGACGAAATCAAAGTGCAGCAGCAACGACATCACAATGTTATAATAATGTTAGTAGAAAATTTGAAAATACAAAAACCTCGGCACGCTTGTTAGACAATGCTTTGGGAGCTGTTTGCATAGAGAATAAAACCATAAATCAACAACAATTCTTTGGCAGCTTCAACAACAATCGTCAATAATGTATCCACAGTGTACAGTATAAATAATGTCTTATTTTGTTAACAAAATTATAATCTCAACGTATCAAATTATGCTAGGTGTTCTCCATCATTTTTTTCCCTTATAAAATAGAGAAAATATTAATTTGTGCCCATCTGTGTCAGAGCTTTACTCACTACTGAACAACTGGGACAAACACGTTAAAACATTATCTACCCAGTCATGCACGCACGCACGCGCACACTCACACACACACATATACATACACACACACACACTCACACACGCATACACACGGGCGCTCGCGCACACACA
>NW_004797770.1:566258-567726 GCF_000002075.1 Aplysia californica | reverse complement strand
GAGGGGGGGTGGGGGAGGGGGGAGGAGCGAGGCGAGAACTGAATTAGTAAATGAAAACTCATGTTTCCATATTTATTTACAAATGAGGTCACCATTTCAACAGACAATGTGCTTTGTGTAGCATAATAATATGTTATTTTCGACCACGTCGACACGATTTAATCAAGTCAATTTTAAAGGCTGGTAGTATCGTCACTGCTTGTAAGTACCAACCCTGGCTGTGCTCTCTCGTACAATATATACAACATTTGATAAATAACAAAGACATAAATATTAAGTCATAATATCTGTCCAAGAGGCGTCTAATCTTTAAAAGGCATCTCCAGTGACCAACGCGGAAAAAATGCTACGTTTATGCATGAGAAAGCAACGGCGGTGACTGAGAGAAGATCAAAGCGTTATTGCTGTCTATGGCAAAGTCATGAGCTTGTAAAACGTTTGTGGTTTTGTTAGGGTGGGTGGCCGAGTGAGCTATAACAATACAGAGAAATAATTATCGTCTTTCAATCACAGGAAGGCAGGCATGCGAGGGAGCAGTGCATGCATGCTGTTACCTGGCACAGAAAGGTCCACGCTGTCCATAGCCAGACCACTGACCGGATGTCCGTAGGGGCTCTGGTCAGTGCTGGAGGGCGGTGAGAGGCTATGCAAAGAGCCTGTGCTGCCCGTTGGTGACACAGGTTGTTGTTTGACCACTGAGCCGGTCGGGTAGCCGCCTCGAATTTGTTGGCTGTTCCACTGATACAGTCCGGACATTCCGCCATTACTGCTACCCACGTGACCAGCAGCGGAGACAGAGGAGGGATACAGGCCGTGGTGGTGCTCCCTGGGAGAGTACAGGGACATTGGAGGTAAAGATGACAGATCAGAGGTCGAGGGGTCACGCGAGCTGTAAGGTGGGAGGGACGAAGGGTGGTGATTTTCTCGTAAGGACGCGGCATTCCCGGCGTCTTTTCCGTACACTGAAGATGATGAGTCTCCTCGTGTGTTGGAATAGGAGGAGGGGAGGGAAGAGAGCGGTGGGAGGCCTTCACCACCTCGTACCATGCCCGAGGTGTCACCGCGAAGACCGCTGTACCCGGAGGGACTACTGCCCGGGTATTTCCCGGCGGCAGTTGTGCCACTGTCTCGTCCAGTTGTGTCCCCTGTCACAGCCGAGGATGGGGACAACATCGACTCTCGTGACGACGATGGGAGACTCGGGTGGTGCGTGCTGGTATCTCGTGACGTATGGTCCGACGTGATGGCCCCGTCTCGTTGGTACAGCACGTCACTCCGAGACGAACTCCCTGAATCGCGCATGGCAACGGCGGCGGAGCCCATGACGTCACGGTCATATGCCGGTGGCGTCACGTTGCTAGGGGCGGGGTACCCTCCTGCTGCTGCTGCCGCTGCTGCGGTATGTCCTAGGCTCGATAGATTGTAGTCTGGAGTCATGCCGCTGTTGATGGAGGAGAGAGGGTGGTGG
>NW_004797770.1:557970-565172 GCF_000002075.1 Aplysia californica | reverse complement strand
CAGAGAGAGAGAGAGAGAGAGAGAGAGAGAGAGAGAGAGAGAGAGAGAGAGAGAGAGATGTTGGGCTTAAACACTAGCATAATTAAAAATCTATAGTAATCAGGAACTATTCTTTGTATATTTGTTTGTATTTAACAAGTTCTTCAGCTATACGTTGGTAGACTGATACTTTGGTAAAGAACCCATATCGAGTATGCGCATGCTCTTCCTAAAAGTTCTTTTGATGTAGGCAAAATTATGTGCGTGTGTATTTGTATAAGTGTGCATGTGTGTATGTATGTGCGTGTGAGAGAGGGGGCGAGGAAAGGGGAAAGAAACGTGGAGTGGGAAAGTGAGAGAAAGGGATAAGGAGAGAAAGAGAGAGAGAGAGAGAGAGAGAGAGAGAGAGAGAGAGAGAGAGAGAGAGAGAGAGAGAGCGAGAGAGATTTTTAAAAAGCCAGGTTGGACGAAAGATCTTGCACAGGAATAGGTTGAGGTAACAGTTAGAAATTTTCTCAACCCAGCTGAATCTGAACAATGCAATCCTCTGTACTCTCGTGTGAAGGATGCGCAGAGTTCACAGGAGATGCTTTGAAAATGGATTCAAACATGAGGCTAAGAACTAATCTCCGGGGTTTTTTTTAACTCTCCCGTTACAAGAAAGACACTGAGAGGGTTTGCTTTGTTTTGTTTTGTTTTTCTTTGTTTTTCTTTGTTCTTGTTTTGTTTTTGTGTGTTCGTTTCGGGGGATATTTTGCTCGGCAATCGTTGTTTTAACACAGAGCCAGTAATTACAAATGTATGTCTCTTCTTCATTTTTTTTTCAAGACTTAAGACGGCGCTTTCGTTCTTCCCGAAAGAATTCCATTGGTTATTAAGGGATATTCAGTGCTTTATTAAGTTGCCACGCCAGTGCTCATACTCACTTGGGCCCAAAGCTAACCACCCAAAATAAACATGCTTTTAACATAAAAATTTGTGTATAATACACACAAATATATATGTATTTCTCTATCATAGTACATAATGTAAACATTTTAATACAATTTAAACACGTGTATGAATAAATATTTTAACAAGATGTCCCAAAAGTGGAATATTATTCTGAAAACCTGCATATAAGTCGGGCACCATCTTGGAAACCTTTTTTATGATAAATATTGACGCAATTCAATGTGTATGCCTTTAGATTGAATATTGGCTGTAAAATTACCCAAGGAAGATCAAGTACGGCTGGTATGGAAAGCCAGGGGCATCACACCATTCTGCAGCTGAAGATTCCTGGGCGACAACCACAAAGTCACACCACTGTCGGTCGCTTCGTCAAACGTTTCCCCGAAACTGACACACTTACAGATCACGTGCGAGCATTTATTATAGACTAATCAATTGAGCAATTTTTCCATAAAAACAAAGATTGAGAACAATTTCTGTGACATACTGTATAAAAAATATGCAAATTAATTATGTAACTGAAATGAGAGGACAGTTTGAATATAAATAAATTGTTTTAAAAATACAAGCAGGAAAAAAGGGAAACATTAAAAAACAAACAAAGGCGGAAGAACCGAGATACACAGATAAAAAACGGAAACAGCAACATAAAAAAGAATTATTCTAACCTATTGTTGAAGCCGTAGTTGGGCGTAACTCCCATCTGCTGCATGGAGTTGCCCGCCATCATTTGCTGCGAGTAGGGGTCATAGGAGGTCATCTGGGCGTTGCCCATGCCGCAAGACATGTTCATGGCCGAGTTGTGAGGGCTCATGAAGTCGTAGTGGCCCATCATCCCGCCTCCTCCGCCCATTCCGTTCAGCATCCCGAACGGCTTGAGGGCCTGGCACTTCCTACGGAAACCGCGCGGCCTTCTCCTGAAAGATCCCTCCTCGAACATAAACTCCGCGGCGGGGTCGATGGTCCAGAAGTGGCCCTTTCCCGGGCGTCCGATGCCTTTGGGCAGTTTGATAAAGCACTCGTTGAGGGAGAGGTTGTGCCTCACGGAGTTCTTCCAGCCTTGGTAGCTGCCTCTAAAGAAGGGGAATCTCTGCTGTAGGAACTGGTAGATCTCACTGAGAGTGCAGCGTTTGGTTGGAGAAGACTGTATCGCCATGACGATCAAAGCGATGTAGGAATACGGGGGTTTTTCAGAGCGCCGGACGCCCACCCCGGCCTTTTTCCCGCCTTTTCCTTCCTCTTCGGGACTTTCTGGGGGATGGGTGGTGGTGCTTGGAGACTCGTCCCCGCTCTCTCCGTCTCCCATCTCCTGGCCGCTGCTGCTTCCACCTCCTCCACCACCACTTCCTCCTCCTCCTCCTCCCCCTCCACCACCTCCACTGACATTATTACCACTCCCGCCATTACTTGTGGTGCCTGTGATGCCTGGATTCCCTGTTCCATTTCCCGGCACTTTGCCCTCCATCTTGGGTGGTGACGTCATTCCATGCATATCATGACCGTTCGTGACTGGCAGCATGGTGGAGGGCTCGTAAGGCTTCATAGAAGTGACGTCATAAGGTTTGTGTATCACGTGATCGTAGTGACCACGATTCTGTTGGTGATCATAAGGTTTTATCGGAGAGTCATACGGTTTGAGAGACGAATCATAATGTTTGATGGAAGATTCGTAAGGTTTTATAGAAGACTCATACTGTTTTATTGAAGACTCGTAAGGTTTAATTGAAGATTCGTAAGGTTTGATGGACGATTCATACGGTTTTAAGGACGTGTCGTAAGGTTTGTGGTCCAATAGACACTCCATTGTGAGTCTGAAGAGATGTAGCTAGTCAGCTAGAAGATAACACAAATTGTCTCTAGCTCCTGGTCTCGGTCTCCTCTGTTGTTCTCCGTCTTCTTCTCGCACAGGGATAGTCACAGTCGACTTGGTATGTCCATTCTCACGCCCGGTACAGACTATCTGAAATGAATGGAAAAAACTATAGAAATGGCAGCAACAACCAGAAAAAAAAAAATAATAATAGCATTGGTGTAAAGGATAACAGTAGCAAGAAGGAAAAATAATAATTATAATAATATCAAAAAAAACAACAACAGCAACAACAAATCACAAAAACAACAACAACAACAACAAGAATAATAGTAGTAATAATAATAGTAATACTGAAAATAACAATGATAATTATTATTATTATTATTATTATTATTATTATTATTATTATTATTATTATTATTATTATTATTATTATCATCATCATCATCATTATTATTATTATTATTATTATTATTATTAATATTATTATTATTATTATTATTATTATTATTATTATTATTATTATAAAATAAGAATATAAATACTGTTTTAAAAGAAGCTGAAGAAGAAGAAGAAGAAGAAGAAGAAGAAGAAGAAGAAGAAGAAGAAGAAGAAGAAGAAGAAGAAGAAGAAGAAGAAGAAGAAGAAGAAGAAGAAGAAGAAGAAGAAGAAGAAGAAGAAGAAATAAAGTTTTGATGATGATATCATTATAATCATGCTGATATTCTTATTGTTATGATTTTATGATATTATTTTCAAAATTTTCTGTATAAATAACTATCATTACCATTTATTACATTCAAATCATTAATATTACTATTATTATTGTTATTATTATTATTATTATTATTATTATTATTATTATTATTATTATTATTATTATTATTATTATTATTATTATTATTATTATTATTATTATTATTATTATTATTACTCTTATTATTATTATTATTATTAATGTTTTTATTATTAGATATTTTGTTATTATGATTACTATTATTATTACTATCATTACTATAATATTTTTTAAAATCATTATCATCACATTTGTCATCATTATCATCACTGCCATCATCATTGGCATCATAATTTCCATTATTATTATTATCATTATTATTATTATTATTATTATTATTATTATTATTATTATTATTATTATTATTATTATTTATATTATTATTATTATTATTATTATTATTATTATTATTATTATTATTATTATTATTATCATTATTATTATTATTATCATTATTAACATTATTATTATTATTATTATCATTATTATTTATTATTATTGTTGTTATTATTATTATTATTATTATCATTATTATCACTGTTAATAACTAAAATTGCATTCCTAAAACATGAAAATGAGTTTGCAGAAAAAAGTATAGTTTATTGGAAACTAAAGATTCTAAATCATGACAATCATGAAAATTACTTCCATGTTCCCTCCGGATAAGTTTCATAATACAACGTTGTAAATAACGAAGTTGCCAACTTCAATATAATTTTATTACGAGAAGACTCACAACTGCTGAAATAAGATGCACGTTTTATTAGTTAGGAAGCGCTACAACGTAGTACAATCTATTGCATCCACTATGTAACGGTCAAACTATTATGGTGGGTAGTTGGGGGGTGCTCTGGTGTGGTTTGCTTCTTCTTTCCTGTCAAACAACTGTCGTCCTTATCTCCCCGTTTTCTTTTTTATGTTTGTTACTCGCTTGTAACACTTCTAGTCTTCTAGCGCTCATATGACCTTATGCAGTTGCGAGAGCCGTAAAACCTCTACTAAAACTTTTTTAAAACTAGTGTGATTGCATGCAGGGCAAGGAACGTAATCAATGATTGCTAAAACATCACCTAGACATTATCAGCGGCTCAGCCTCACCATGACTGCACTTTGGTGTGCCAGGTAAAAGTGACAACTCAACCTGGTTATCCCTGAACATAGTGGATAAATTGGTCGCTTTTACTTTTAAGGACAAGTGGGCTAACCCAGATTTCGGGGGTTCCAGAAATCTTGACCTACACCAAAAGTGGGCATTGCCCTACCTATAGGAGAAGTTTGGTTTCATTGGTGTGTATTATATTTGTTTGGTTATAGAGAAAACTCTCCTCGTCTTTTAAAGAGACTGAATAAGGATCCAAACACTGTAACTTCGAATTTCTCAAAACAGCATTTGACGGGATAGTCCCCCTGTGCTTAAAAGCGACCAATTGAGACAATACATAATTTCTTTTACATGTATTCAAATTTAATTTGTATATTTTCTTCCAGTTCTGTTGTACCTTCCAGCCATGTGTAACTAAGATATCGACAGTTCCAGCAATTAACTGGATCAGGGATGCATTTGAATAATTCCAAACCTCGCTGTCCATATAATCCCCCCTCCCCGCTCCACACACACACACACACACACACACACACACACACACACACACACACACACACACACACACACACACACACACACACACATACATGCATATTCACACACAAATACACACATATACACAAATGCTCACAAACAAACACACACACACACACACAAGCAAACACACACAAATACTCACACACACACACACATACAAACACTCTCTCTCTCTCTCTCTCTCTCTCTCACACACACACACACACACACACACACACACACACACACACACACACACACACACACACACACATACACATACTAAACCTCCACGAAAATGAAATATAAAGTATCCGACCCCCGCACAAACATACACGCAGCCCAGCCCATCCTTTTTTCACTTTTTTGTATTCGTTCGACTTACTGCCATTGCTGTTTGTCTTTATCTTCAGAATTGTCTTCCTTCCCTCTGTCTTTATTTCCTTATTCTTGTACAGAGCTGTGTTTATGTATATCTGAGCGTTTTGTGCAAGTAGTTTATCAATGACAACAAAAATCTGCCCACTGACATGTCTCTTCCTTACCCCCGCAGACTCCATTCGCTTGAATATGTCTGTTTAATTTTCTCGTTGGAATTAGACTTGCTGTTAACTTCAGTACGGAGAAATTGTTCGACGTTATAAACCCTGGGTAAGGAAATACTGTCTGCCCCGCCTTGAAAGTTATTACCAAGTCTCTTGACTTTTCCTCTCCTTAATTCTTGATCCTCCTAGTTTATTCGTTGTGAAACGTGAAATTCCCCTTTTGCGTACGTGCGCTCATTTTTATTTACATTCGCACAGGGTTTAATTGTGCTCATCCGTTTCTTTAATAAAACTGCATTCAATTTTTTTAAAGCAAGAGTATGGTGAGGTCACCTATAATAATATGGTTGTTATGGAGGTCTGGATTTGTTTTGAGGGTTTTCATTAATTTTTTTTTATTCGACATTTCAAGACACATGAGGAACGGTAGGTCTCCTTCACAGAGTAGATTCTCCTTATCTATTAAGGGCGGTGTTCGAAGAACTGTTAGTTCCCATCATGACGTCACAAGGTAAGGGTTACTATGTGTCATAGCTTAATTGTTGTTCCTGAACTCTGTTATCATTAAGAAGTCTTTGATAGCGTAAATCAGAAATACTACTAAATAGTTGTGTAGTAAAACTTCTGTCACGTAGTTTTCATTAATTTAGATTCATGTAATTGTAGATGTCTTGCACTGCCATTGACGGAAAATAAACTACATGTATTTAGGAAGAGTGTTATATATTTGCATAGTCCACCATTTTACAGATAAACTAGTTACGAATGCTGTCCTTTATATGGCCGTCTGAAAGCTGCAATTCACGTATGTGTTGCTGTTATTTGTTTTGTTTTGTTGTTGTTGTTGTTGTTGTTGTTGTTGTTGTTGTTGTTGTTGTTGTTGTTGAATAATTATTGTACTATAACTATCGTTATTATTACATTGTAATATCATCATTATCATCATTGTCAATAGTATCATTATCATTAGTAGTAGTACTGTTTTAGTATGCATCGTCATGATGATGATGATGATGATGATGATGATGATGATGATGATGATGATGATGATGATGATGATGATGATGATGATGATGATGATAATGCGGTATCATTACTGTTCAAACTGTTGTTGTAGTGCTTTTTTAAATAGTTGTTGAAGTTTTTGGCGTTTTTGTTTGGGCTGATGAACGTGTAAATAACAAATTTGGTGTAAGTCTGCAGTGAAAAAGTAAAACATACTCGAAACATGACAAAAGGTATTGTTGCTTTTGAAAAAGAGAAGAGGAGAGGAAGAATTGAAGTATGAACACACTTCTTAGAGAAAATAACCTTAAAGATGTTCTTTTGAGGTCTTCGGGGAATGAATTTTTTTCTGTGCATAGCCATCCTGCGGAAGAGTTGTTTGGCCTAGACATGAAGATGGTCAAGCAAAAAGATTTATTTTTTTTGCGTTATGTTTTCAAAGTATCTCTCTCTCTCTCTCTGTCTCTCTCTCTCTGTCTCTCTCTCTCT
>NW_004797770.1:543156-555888 GCF_000002075.1 Aplysia californica | reverse complement strand
GGGTGAGAGGGGGGGAGACAAGGTTCTGACAAGCTACACGAGCCTGCTTGTTCTCTGGCGTTTTCAAGAAAGGAAGAATTAATTAGAGATTACACTTCCACGGTATCTGGGCTAGACACGGGATTTTACATGCTGAAATAGTAGGTCGAGGCTTGAATTTTACGTTTGGAATTTGCTTGAAGTTTGGGGGGTGTGGGGTATGATGCCAGTTTTTTCTGTTTTGTTTTGGTTTGGGGGTTTTTTGTTTTGTTTTTTTGGGAGGGGGGGTTAAGGAGTTTGTGGGGGAAGGGGGGGGGGTAAAGTGAGAGATTCACAAACACTAAAAAATCTGAAGCACAACTGGGAGATATCATGAAAGAAATTATTATATGCAAGTATGACATTTGGGGACCAAGATGAAAGGAGAGTATTCTGCAACAATATAGGCCTACTTATAACTAAAAAAACCTTTTTTTTTTCAATTCTTTAACTTCCTTTCAGAACTCTCCAGGTGGGAATTTCGTTGTCTGAAATGCACATTGCATTTGTCTGATTCTGTACACTACTAGTTTTGAGAATCGTCAACATAATATAATCATAATACAGTGTATATATCAGGCCAGTTGAAAAACGAAATCAGGTTCCGTTGAAACGTAATTGGTCTGAACATATTAATACAGTATTTTTGTACTATTTCTATATTGAAATAGAGTTGTGTTTAAAGATCGCATGGCTTATCGTAAATCCAAATAAAACAATTCAAATTTATTTTATTTTTCGAGAAATGAAATGCTATTACTGTATACCAATCGTACGAATTCACATATCATGAAAATGTAATTAACAATTCATAAACAGAATTTGAAAAAAAAATGCTTCTTCTTTTTATATAATAATGCCCGATTGAAAGCCTTAGCTTACATTCATAACATCAGCTTTTTAAGATTTCCAGCCTAAAATAGAAAATGAAAATTGTTCTATAAAATCAGCTTGTAGTTTTAACAACATATATTTTTTTTAATATCTTAAAATCGTTTTTCCCTTCAGTCACAACCTACTTAGTAATATACCTCGTATATTAGTTCGCCTTTTTTACAAACTAATACGTAAATATATTATTATGTCGCTTTAGGGATAGATATATAACTGTTACCAGTAGCAAACACAATAACTTGACCATTGATATAAAACTATTGTGGTTACACTATACACTTTCAGTCTATGTTTGTTTTGGTTTGGGAGCGCCATAAAACCCCATACTAAACTTAACTAAAGAATCTAAAGGCGCTCGCAACTGCATATGGTCATAATTATTATGAGAGTGCAGGACACAAGTTGTTTGTTATCACATTAGTTGGCACTATAGCTTGGTCTTACTTTATGGTAGAAGCTAAAAATTGATGGTAATAATTCAATAGCAAAAACAGTCTTTTACTGACATTTATATTTTTAAAACAGTACTATCTACATTCTCTCCGTCTTAGTGTACAGTTGTGTTGAGTTTATGGAAAATATTGGTGGGTGAATTCATTGTATGCACTTTGAGTAATTAGGTATTGCATTAATGTAGTTGGGGTTGGGGGGGAGAAGTAAGGTGTGTTTCAAGTGGCAGGATAGAATAAGAAATGAGGAGCTGAGGGAAAGGACAGAACAAAAGAATATAGAAGTAGAAATAGAACCAAGAGAGTGGTGATGGATGGGACACACCTTCAGAAAGAAAGCCCAGCGGAAACATCACAAGACAGTCGCTGCAGTGGACTCCACAGGGAACACAAAGTAAGGGTAGGCCACGTTAAACATAAAGGAGGTGTGTGGAAAGGGACTTGAGAGAGATAAAAGCTCACTTGGAACAGGCTTGGAAGGATGGCCCAGGATAGAGATAATTGGAAGGAGCTTGTATGTGGCCTATACCCTGCCAGGGGCGAAAGGCATTGATGATGATGAAGGTGTGTATTCTTGTTTATAAACAGACAGACAGACAGATAGACAGACAAACAGACAGGACAAATAACTACGTCTACATGTCTGATATAATAATATCGTGTTATGTCGCTTTTAAATAAATCTGTAGGCCTACACTGATATGCAGAATAAATATAATACATTATGGTTGATGTTTTAAAGAAGTTGTAAAATTTAATGTTTTGCCCAGTTTCGGTGAAAATTTTTTAAAAACTTGATGATTTTCGAACATGCTGGTAGATTTTCTTCAAAATGTTAAATTTGCCGTACCCTGTGTTGAATTTTATTTGCTTGAATTTTATTTCTTCTGTATTTATTGGAACTGATGCAAAGATAAGCGAGTTATTGGCCTTTAAATGGGTCTTCTTGTGTGTTCAAGTAAAAAATAAAAATGAAATTTGGTTTCACGGGTACGTGTATACCGGACATAATTAATATAGTATTTAATATTGTTTCGGTAATTGTGGATGTTTTCTGAAATAGTGTTTGCTCTTCTGTTACGGGACAAAATTAAACAGAGATTAGCAAGAAAGAAGAGCAAGAAATGAGTCTGGGGGAAAATGCACATCGACGTTGACAGACTCCCTAAACTGAGGGTAAAGAAACTTTCTGGCCATGCCACAGATCATAATATGATTTGTTGACGTAAAGCATATTATTATGTCGAAGACACGGCGTTCAAGTGGGTAGTGACTAGGGCGTCACTTTGAACAAGACACATTAACCCTAGCTAGATCTATTTGGAAAAAAAATGGGGGGGGGGGGGGGGGGGTAAGTGTTTTGCTGCGCTCGCAACTGCATAATAAGGTCATACGAGGGCGCGGGACCCATTAAACTTTTTCAGTTGGTAGGAAATGTTTAATTTTGCCCGGGTGGCGGCCGAAGCCTACTCTCATCGATTTTAGACCACCTAATGTTCTTTAACGTGCCCAACTTGTACACGGGACCTCCGAGATTTTTCGTCCTTGTCCGAGAAGGCTAGGTGTAAATCTTTCCTACCTGAAGATCAGAGGTGTGGCTGAAAGACAGCAGTAAGAAGGAGCCAAGGAGTAGCAGTAGAAAGGCTGCAGAAGAGGAGGGGGCAAAGGAGGTGAGGCGATGGGGGCAGAAAGAGGAGACGAAAGCAGACGACAGAACATTGCTAAAGAGCAGGAAAGGAGGTGAAATGAAACAATTTTAGAGAAGATTTTTTTTCCGTCACTACCCTGATCGAACCCGGGACCTTTGAAGGAGAGGGCAACACCTTAAACTCTAGGCAACGAGAGCCGCCCCCCCCCCCCCCCCCCCCCCGCTATGAAAAAGGTCGTTGCACAGTAGCGACCAGCAGCAGTGGCGAAGTGTTTGAGGTAATAATGTATACAGGCTAATAGAGGTATCTCTGTGTTTACGTATCTAGACAAATCGACTTGTTTCAATTCAGTAGCAACCCTTACATACTAAAGTAGAAAAGTGCTACATAGTTGTGTTGCTTTTGAGACCCAAAAAACGCATCTGTTTTAAAGATATTTTTCTCTCTTATCAAATGATTAAGAGGGGAAAATGTACATGAAAGGACTCATGAATAATATTCTTTATTTTTACCTTCATAGAACAAAGATTTTGTGTAACATGAGCTCAATTTGATATATCCTTGTCTTTTTAACTATGCATTCTTATTTTGTTTTTGTTTTTTGTTTTGTTTTTGTTTTTGCTCCTTAGTTTGTTGGTTTATTTGTTTGTTTGTTTTTATTTTATTTTTTATTTTTTTGCTTTTTTTTGTTTGTTTGTTTTTTTTTTGGGGGGGGTTGTTGTTTTTTGGAGGTTTTTTTGTTCCGGTTAGGTTTAGGTTTCTTTAGTTCTGTGGGATTCATCTGACAGTTGATTACTAATAATCGCAGATATAACTTAGTACTTGCACATTTTATTGGTTTAATATTCATGAACAAGTTAGATACCATTAAAAACAATATGAAATTCCATTACTGTTAGCAGTGGTTTCCATCGTCGCTTGCATTGGGTAAAAGTTTAGTTCTATACTCAATCCTAAATGTTTTTAAATCTTTTTCTTTTTTCTTTTTTTTAGTTGTTGTTGCTTTTTTAAATGGGGAAGGTTTTTTTTGTTGTTTTGTTGTTTTGGGGTTGTTGTTTTTTATTGGGGGTGTTGTTGTTTTTTGTTTTTCTATTGAGTATAAGTCACTGTATCGTGTAACTGTGTGTTGTTATGTACGATGTGAAACGGGACATAATAGGACCATAAACTCGACATTGTGGCAAAATTCAGTGCGCTACATTCTTCTGAGTAAGCCAGTGAGAATCACATTAATTAAGCTCGTTGCGAAATTAATTCACTTCCTTGTTTCTTCGGAGCTACTTAAAAAAGATTGCACGTTTATTTTGTATCATGTACTTCTCGCTAGATTCTAGCTCTATTCTTGCTTTTGCCTACTTTAGGAACTCCCGAGAAACGAGACTGCACCACGGGTCACTTTTGCTTTCCAAACACCGCAACAAACATTTCTGAAGACTCAGTCCTGTCAGTTGAAGAATTCTGAGGGGCTTTTTTAAAAGAACCTTATTAGGAGTTAAGAATCACCAATCACTGGTTAAGTAGCAATTCATCTACACTTAGATTAAGAATGAGAAACAATTGTTACTCATAGTTATGTTCAGTGTCTGCTGTTTGGACGGCATAAGTCACAATTCAATCTTCCCAGAGGTTGGTCAGTTTTTGTTGAGAATCATTTAGAATGTAATCCTGGGGTTGGGGGTATATTTTTTATTGCTTTTTTATGTTGTTGTTTTTTTCTTTTTTTCTTTGTAATTTTAGAGGAGAGTCAGTCTTGGTTCCGTTTTATCACTCTATTAAAGATACAAAATGAATCTGAAGAAAAACGGGATTACAATTACGACTTAAGTGTTCGAGAAGTAAAGGGAAAATTAAGTAATGTCCCACTAAGGAACGAGCTTTGACCCTTCACATGTGAGTCAGTTTTGTCATGGACACTTGTGAGTGTGTGCCTGCAGAAAGGTACCAAAGACAGCCACAGACCATCTTGAGTTATAGGCTGATAATGGCAAAAAAATCACTTTTTGGACCCAACATTTTTTAATGTGTTCCTATTTTTAAAAATGATAGATCTGATTCCATTATTTTTTTTACAATGTGTTAAAAGAGTTTTCGTTGATTTGACCTTTAAATATTTTATTTTGAATCATTTTGAGTGTAGGGTATGTTTTAAAAAAATAATGAAAACTGCTTTTAAAAGGTGTTAAAATCTATTCTTGAAGCACGGTTTATCTTCCTCTCTATGTTTTTTCATAGACTTCTAATCATAACATTGATGTTATTTGAAAGCCGAATTGGAAATGATTTTTCCGTGAATAATTTCATAAGAAACAATTGAATCATCGTTTTTTTTTTAGTTCTTGGTGAGTTCTAAACTTAGAAGCTAATTTTCTCAGAATTAGATCTTTATATCCTACGTCGCAAAATGTGCAGTATCTCAAAAGCTACTTGAGATATCTCTGAGATATCTCAAAAATTAAAAAACCACTGTGTTCAGCTTTAAATGTCCTATTAGATACAATCTCTATATCAAAATGGTTAAAATCCGGCTTTTGGTATCTTTCTTTAGGCACACACGTAATATTATTATCTTTGGGTATTCGTCCTAAGCAATGGGAAACAAAAAAGATGGAATACAAAACCGAAACAAACAAACGTATTGAGAGTGCTCACGTCTTCAAGTGACGCAATCTTGCTGAGCACGGGTAAACAGAAGTTGACATAAATGATACTGTGTTATATTCCTTGCTGGGGTAAATGGCAAGGGTCAGGAGAGATATAAAAAGCCAAGGATGGAAACCAGTGGGGGAAAGAGTGAAGTAGAAAGAACAAAGTTGTTTTGTTTTGTAAAGTTTTGCCTGTAGAACGCGGTTTGGATGTTGCAAAGAAGCGCCTGTACTGTGTTGAAATGTTCGTTTAGGGAAAGGAAAAGGACTGTTTCAGACACGCGGAAACTCTCCATGGGGAAAAATCTTTAGAGTAGGTTTCATTTTTTTTTTAAATTTGGGAGTTTTAGATATTGTTTAAAATTATACCACCAGAAAAAAACACAACCAACAAGCAAATAAAACTTAAAGCATCCTCCCTGCTCACGCTGGGTTTTCTTGTGTCAGTATTTACAAGCTAGTCTGGAATAATAATTTTAAAATGATGATAATATTATCACACTTGCCGATCCGTCTAAAATAAAGAAAACGAAAGGAGAATCAACTCCGATCCAAAACAAATAAGAAAAGCACAATTAATTCAATAAATTGTACCTATCATACCTATACGTTGATATCTTAACTTTACTTACTTTTCCGATCCAGCGGCCATTTGGGTTCTAGCCCTTCGGTCTGATACGCTGATATAGAAAAGGAAGTTATCACATTGTTATATGCCATTCAATAACGCCTAACACTATCAGAGATAAAATACATACGTTTTTACGTATATCCTCTTTCTGAACGTCCAACAGAATTTCCCCGGTGAGACTTGTCTGTCGTCAAAAAGGAAGAGAACCTGTGAATTGCAAAATCAGTGCCTAAATAATTACAAAACACCGAAATAAGGGGGGGGGGGAGGGTTGGTGGAGGCGGGTACTGGAGGGGGTTGGGGGGGGGAGATATCGGTGTCTTAATAATTATAAAATATCGAGCTAAGTGGGGCGAAAAGGTGGGTGGTGGTACGGGGGGAGGTTAGTGGAACAAAAAAAACCCCAGAAAATAGGAAAGGTTATTGTGACTGAGGACAGGCAAGCAGGTGGACAAACGTATATAATAAAAGACCAACTTATTGATAAAGCTTTACGTATAAACAGCCTGACAGGCAGACAAAATTTTATAGACACTGAAAATGGATAATATACAAACTGAAGATGGGGAGAGATAAAGGGTTTGAAACCAAACAACGGCCTCAAGAAATCATGAAAAGTACCTCTCAAACGTTTGATAAGACAAACGAAGATTGTTTTTTCGTATAGTAATTAATAATTATTTGCCAATGTCCTCCTACACATGCCAGGATTTGTTTAAGTTTTCTTTCATGAGACGTCACGACTTATGACGTGATATCAACAACTAGGCCCTCTCACGCGATGGTCGAGTTTCCAAACGTGATTTCCCACACATCGTCAAACTTGCCTGTCTCAGTGGCAAAAACCACGCTTGTGACGTCAGCTCCTTACTATTTTGGTTAAAAGGGTCACGATGTTACTTAAAATAGTACAGAATATGAGATAAGTAATTGCGTTCGTATACGTTAAAAAAAAAAAGAAAAGAACCAACGAAAACAATTATAAGCTTGGGCCCCCGCTTCATGGGAATGAAACTGCTGATTAAATTCGCTGACTGTGACTGATGTGGTAAGTGCAAATGTATAGGCTGTCAGTATATCCATATCAATATGACGTCAGTCACAAAAGAGGGAATCCCAGTTGAAAAACTCTGATGAACCAGAGAATACGTGGGGAACGTGACGAAGATGACACACGCCATGAACTGATGACTTCATATTGCTGGACTAGGTCAAACAACGATAACCAGATGGCGAAGACAGGAAAAAGCACATGGTGACTACAGAATATGATTGTGAAAATGCTATTTTTAGCCACCCTTCAGAAATGTTACAAACTAAAATGGTATTATGTTCCAAAAGGGCATTATGCTGGATTCTATTCTATTGACTGCGGTTCGAATCTTGGACTGCTTACATTACAATATGATGTACTGTTCTGCCCGTGTTTATCTGGGCCCTTTTCTCCCCTTGTTTAACCTTTCAACCTTTATTCCTCTCGAATATAAGTCGTAATGATAGAATAATAGAATAGCTTTTCTTTGTTGCCTTACAAAATGTCTCACATGTATGTGACAAAGACAGGGACGTGGCAAAGGAGGAACTAACAACGACGAATGAACGACAAAGCTAGTATAACCCTAGTGTATTTTCTTAACAATTTCAGAGTTCATTCAAAGAACATTTTTAAGCATTTCAATTATCATAAAAAGTATATGCTTTGGGGTTTGTTTTTTATTTGGTATGGTTCTTTTTGTTACACACTAAACAAGTGAGTCCGATTCCCAAGTCTGAAAAGTTACCCTTTTTCTGTTCAGAAGGTGTATCCCTTTTAGACTGGGGTGACAATGACAGGCACAGTCGAAGCAGCCCGCCTCCTAAATGAATTCATTTTTTTTTCATTTTGTTTCATAAAACATTCATAAAGCTTTCATATCAAGCCATTTTGATTATACAAACGACTAAGTAACCAATTTCGAGTCTTTACAAAATATCAATTTTTTTTCTTTTGTTCGTTTATTTTTTTGCTGGGGGGTTGCTTTTGTTTTGTTGTTTTCTTTTGTTTCGTTGTTTATTTTGATTTTTTTAAAAATTAATTATTAAATTATTTGGGGGGGGGGGGGGCAGGTACTTTCATGCCTGAGTTGGAGGGGGGAGGGGGGGGGAGGTTCATGTTAATAAAATGAACCTACTTTTGGCGGTTGGGCTTAGGGATCATCGTCGTCATTGCCTTTCTCAGCCTGGATCAGGATATAGGCCACGAATAAATACTTTCCACCTTTCCCTATCCTTGGCTAGCCGCTTAATGTTACTTCATGTCTTCCCACTTTTCTGTATATCCATTTTCGTGACTCTTCTCCAGGTTCCCATTGGTCTTCCCCTTGATATTTTACCCTGTGGGTTCTAATCTAACACTTTTCTTGTTACGCAGCTGCTTGACATCCTGAAAGTGTGTCCAGTCCAACGCCAACACCTCCCCCCCCCCCTCATCTATGACTGGGTTCTGTCTCGTTCTTCTTAATACTTCCTCATTGATGATCCTGTCTGTTCCTCTGATCCTCTGTAACTTCTTCAGACACTTGTTCAAGAAAACCTGGATCCTCTTTATGCACGTCTGAGATGCGTCCCACGTCTCACATCCATACAACAAGACTGACTTCACCTTTGTATGAAAATCCTCAGCTTTGTTCGTAGTGAGATATCCCTGGTCATCCAAATCCGGTTCAAAGAAGTAAATGCGGTCTGTGCCTTTCTAATGCGGGACTTTATTTCAGCGTCTGTTCCTCCTTCTCTGTCAATTATACTCCCAAGATAATTATTTGAAGGATTCTACGTCTTCTAGTGCATTTCCCTCTATTGTGACCTGCTCCTTTCGAAGTGCACATATCCTTAGGACTTTTGACTATCTGGGGTGGATCCTCAATCTAACAGACTCTGATTGGCTGTTTAAAATTGTGGCTTTGCTTGCATCTGATCCTGGGTGTGTGACAGAAACGCCAAGTTATCTGCAAAGTCCAGATCGTCCAACTGTGTACATGGGGTCCATTGTATGCCGTTTCTGTGTCCTCTGGTGGTTTCTTTCATTAGCCAGTCGAGTGCCAAGATAAAGAGCAAAGGTGACAGTAAACATCCCTGTCTCACACCTGTCTTGATGCCAAAGCTGTCAGTGAGCTGGCCATCATATATAAACCTGCAACTTGTTCCTTCGTACATGCTCTTGATGAGGTTAACCAAGTTCTGTGGGATTCCGTGATGTCTCAGTATCTTCCAAAGTGTTGCTCGGTCTATGCTGTCAAAGTCCTTCTCATAGTCAAGAAAGGTGACGATCAACTGGGAGTTCCACTCCAGGAACTGTTCCACTATGATCCTCAGTGTAGTAATCTGGTCCGTGGTTGACCTATTTTTCCGAAAACCAGCCTGTTCATTCCGAAGTCTTGGATCCGTTGCAGACTTGATTCTCTTCAGAATAATTCTGTTGAAGACCTTACCTGGTATTGAGAGAAGAGTGATTCCTCAGAAGTTGCTGCAGTTGCTGGGTCACCTTTTTTACAAGGTGTCCTTCTTTCCAATCCTTTGGGAACATGCCCTCATTCAAGATCCTGGTAAACAAAGGGAGAAGGGGGTCTGCCGTCACATTGGCATCTGTTTTTAGGGCCTCGTGTGGAATCTGATCAGGACCGGCCGCTTTACGTTTGTTCAGCATCCATAATCTCTTGTTTTAATGGAACATCACAGCAGATTGGTAACTCATTTCTTGCTGGCAGGATGTTTGGCGGGTTACTTGGTGGTGGTCTGTTCAGGGAACTGTTGGCATGCTCTATCCATCGTTTAAACAGAGTTTCCTTCTCAAAATGGTTTTTCCCTCTTGGCCCTTTACTGTTACATCTGATTTCCCATATTTCCCAGAAAGAGTCTTTGTAGTCTGGTAAAGGATTCACATGTTCCCTGTTGCTGCTGCTTCTTCAGCCTGTTCATGAATTCCTCCTTGTCTTTTCTTAGTGATCTCTTTACATCTGTGTTTGATCCGCTTGTTCTACTTGCATTTGTCTCTGCTTTCAATTGTCTTCTAATGCTAATCAAATCCAATGACTTGCCCCTTGAACAAGAGTCACATTATTTTTAGGCTGTCAGTCCCCTTTTCTGTAGGACCAGTAATAAGCCAATCTTTCTCAATAAGACAGGGAGTGTGGGGGGGGGGGGGGGGTAGGGAAGGAATAGATTGTCTAGAATTCCGAAATTTTAAAAAAAATCCAATTCAGCTTGCTCCTTGTAGTGATTGAAGCCATGACGACCCCTTCCCCCTGTGGTTCCCCTCCTCTACGTGACTTCCGTACATATTTACACTAAACATTTCCAACTCCTTCCGCCCTCCTAGAATAGGCCTACAATATTTGTTCTCCTAAGCTGAGCTGCTTCTGTACAGACTGTATCTAGTGGGTTTCGCTGACTTCTAGTATGAGCAGCCTGTATCTCTTCCTCTCTCGAGCCACTTGAGAACTCTTTCCTGCTTCATACATGGGGTGAACATTCCACTACGCAATCCAGAGAGAGACTTGTTTTACAGAGAAGGTTTCAGGTCTGGAGAGTCATTTCGGCTTTGTCGCTGTCCTTCATTGTTCCTGATGATACAGAAGCTCCTCCGTCTCCCAAGATGGAAAAATAATAAGGCGTGTTTGTTCGTGTTTCTGTAACTTTCTGTTTTTACTGGGTCGGGTAGTTGGTCCTCCGCAAACTGGCACTTTTCGGGGGACAGGCCTACGCACCTTTAGTCGCCTCTTACGAGACGCAGTTTCACGGCAAGTGTATTCTTTGCTCCCCCATAATAAAACTATGCCCCCCCCCCCACCTGCAGGGGCTTAGGGGTGGCTATTGGGAAAAAATTCACACCCACCAGCTGGCAATCATTGAAATAATAGGCCTATAAGAAGTCATGTGTTTTGTGTAAAGCTTTGTCCATCTCTCAAAATAACGGCGGTAAGGAAAATAAAACAAGAATTTTATTTTTCTCAATACACAGAACCCTGCCCACCCTGCACACATTTTTGCAACTCCTTACTCCTGTAAGTAGTTTAAGTTTAAGATTTTAAGAATTATCAGTTGATTTCGCTAAAACTTGGCCGGATTAGAAACAATTATAGTGCTTCTTAAAGTATCTTAGAGGTGTTTTGTTTAGTTTCGTTTCTATGTACCTCGAATTTTTTAATGAATTTTTTGTTCGTTCTTTAAAACCGTTAATTTTTAAGTTCTAACGTTTTGTTTTATTTTAAAGATATAAAAAAGAAAAATGACAACAAATCGATAAAGAACATTTTAAACTGTATTTATGCACGTCAAAGTAAAACAAAATATTCTGGTAAACTTCAAAGGAAATTCATTTTCTATTGAACTGTAAATCCAAATGGCCATCTGGTTAATGAACTTTTTTGGGGGGCGTTATTAAGTCCCAAGCATCAACAGACTTGAATAGGCACCCCAAACCATAGCCCAGTCCAGTTATCCCGTCCTGTTATAAAGAAGATTGGTAATATGTATTAACCCTCCGCTATTCATAATTTAGTTTTAAACGTAGTTGAGTAGGCTTACTCTGAATTTGTTTTGTTTTTTTCGGAATTCTTGACAATCTATTCCTCCCCTACTTTCTTTTTTTTCCCGCCTTATTTAGACAGATTGGCGTATTACTGGCCCAACAGAGAAGGGGCACGAGGCGGGAATGACAGCCTAAGGAAATGTAACTCTTGTTCTTACACATTTGAACAGTCAGTATTTAAAAAAAACGGGAACTTATCTTAATCTTATTCGTATTAAATCTGTTATAGTTATAGTTTGTTCTTCCGGTCAGCAAACTTGCGGAGGAATCTCTTCCGTATCAGACGCGACGATTGGTCTATTATTCTTTATCTCCTCCTTGATTACGTATGAGTAGACTACTTTATGGCTGGCTTAGTCAGACTCTCTTTGTACCATATGACACAAAACATCTTGTGCTTCCCAGGCTGATTTTCTTTTTCTCTCTCTCTCCCTTTTTGGTGATTTTTTGTTTTGCTTTTTTTCTTCTTTCTTTGTTTTTGTTGCCTCTCTTGTCGTTTTTCTCGCACTTTCAGTCATCTTCTTAGCCTAAGCATTATTTTCAAGCTCATTTCAATTGTTTACTCGTTTCTTTCACATTCCATATCTCCTTTAAAAAGAAAAACTAGATTCCTTTGTTTGCTTTTCTTCATTTTCTTTGTTTGTACTTTCTTTCTGCTTTCTGCCTGTCTTTTTCTCTTTTTTTTCCTTTTTACTCATTTCACTTTCTTTCTTTTCTGTTTTTCCCTTATCACCATTGAAGAAAAAAATACAAGCGTGTGCCACATTTATCCATTTGCCTTTTATTACTCTTAGTTCTTTCTTTCACTTTAAAGAATTTTAAAATGTTGCAATCAGAGATTTTACATATCTATCGGAAAAGGTACCTCTCTGACATCATTCCC
>NW_004797770.1:534973-540920 GCF_000002075.1 Aplysia californica | reverse complement strand
CACCCCCTCTTTAACATTTAATGGTTTCGTCTGTAGCTCACTCAGTAACGTTTTACCAAATGGAGACCCGTGATATGTAAACGCTGATGATAGCAGCCGGCAGTTTCTCTTAGCTACAGCGATTAGTCATCGAACTATTATATGACAGCTGTTGTTATATTACGAATGTGAGACATCATGGTGAAATCAGGCACTCGCCAAACAAATAATGAAATCAAAGAAACCGGCATTTTTCTGGCCGTTTGGCAATTTTTTGGTGGGTTTTTTGTTTCCCTCAACGCCTTTTGTGTCCGTTTAACAACACCCTTCCGTATAGATTTTACCGGGAAAAGTTGATCAAAAGCACACAATTCTAAGTGTGTAGTTTACCAGAACAGTCAAGCGTTGGAAAGGACCAGACTTTGACGGTCATTTTCTCGCTAATTTTACCGCTGACACCAAGAAGTTGAGATTGTTTCAGAATGATATTAGGCATGTTGGGGTAATACTAATAATAAATTATAAAACGCACGTAGGGCTTGCTGTTGAACTAGATTTTGCACTGTAAAAATGCTATCTATTATTACAAAATGGTAACTTGCCCTGTTGCATAATCACAGCAAGTACAAGACAAATATTCTCTCAAAAGGCTTCTACATATTATGGATATGGTCCACAGAACGATAGATTGGTAATACAGTGTCCCGTTGGTAGTAGATTTTACAATACGTAAAAGGCCCCAAATCTTGATTGAGGCCTTCCAAGTTACCTGATCTAATCATGCATTTTAGAGGGCTTTTCTGGGTCCAAGAAAGTAATAACCTCTGTGAGACCAATCGGACATGGAGTCATCCTTCTTCGTATATAATTAAGTAGATCGAAAGAGAAATGAGTGTGGTTATCACCAAATGGGAGTAAGCTCAGATTGTACAGTAAAAACAGCTTATTTACAAAAGACTTAATCACACACGAAAAATAAGAATTTTACGCATTTCTTGTCCGTTCTATACGAGCTGTGTGTTGGTGGGGGTTTTTGTTGTTGTTGTTTTTTTACCAGTAAAGCAACACTTTACAAGTATTTCCAGCTTTTTTTGCCCGGCTTCTTTGCGTATTTTTCAGGAGAAAAGCTGGGAAACTAGCGCGTCGTGGGCTGTTGATATGGCCGGTCTGCTGTGAGTGTTTGTTTGATTTAATGGTGTTGCTACTGTTATTTTAAGTTCTACGTGCAACTGTTTACAAATACAAATATTTATAGTGATAAAGGATTCGTGTCTAAGCGTTTCATTATTCAAGTCGCTAGTTTCCTTGCTGAGGTACTTGTAGTCGTCGGCTATGAAAATATGTTTCGTTTCTATTTTCTTCTTTTTTGTTATATTCAATGTTGGAAGTAGGAACAGTTTTCCTTGATGTTGCAATTTTAGTATCTATTAATTCTGTTTCTATATGAACTTCAGTGCAAATGTCAATTCTACAATGTTTTTGAGTTTGCTGAAAAAAGATTCAACAGAAGAAGTTTGCTGCTCCTATTAGTGAACTTTAAAAAAAATTCAACTTATCACTAAGGTTTAAAAAATAATGACTTTCTTTTTACCATTAATCCTACCAAATATCCAATATTTTTAGCATTGAAAGATTTGTGATGTTTTGGTGACCAGAACAAAGAAAGCAATAAAAATTCAACCTCTAACTGGAAAGTCTAGACAAAAAGGATACATAAATCACACATCAAAAGGCTCGTGGCAATATACATGTACCCTGTACATTTATATGGGTACAAACTCAAATCAAATATCATGATTAGCCCCCCCCCCCAAAAAAAAAAAAATTAATTAAAAATTAAAAAATACACACACACACAAAAAAAATAAACAACAAAAAACAAATAACCCCAAATAAACCAAATAAACCATAAAGAACTGTTACTAGACTTTAATGAACATTTGAGTTCAGATATGAAAATGCGGTGTTTTCTGTGTTTTGCACGAGCTCATTCTCCAACCCCCAGTAATTTTAGGTGCACATCTACGGAAAAATAACCCCTATTTTTTAAAATAATATAAAAACATTTTAAAAATAATCAATAAATAAATAAACTCATACGTAAATACATAAATAAATAAATAAATAAATAAATAAATAAATAAATAAATATTCTAAAAACGACAGAGATGGACTGGTCACACGCTCCGAAAGCCACCGGACAAGGGGAGCCTTTGACTGGAATCGGTAGGGCCTAAAAGAAAAGGAAAAGAGGCCGACCAAAGATGACATAGCTGGGGCACACGTGGGGGCGGCTGGAGAAACCGGCCCATGATCGGGATGCCTGGAGAGCTCTTGTCGGTGACCTATGTTCCAAGCTGGACCACGTGCCTAATTTAAGTAAGTGTACGGTGTACGTCTAAAAGACAACAAAAGAAAAACCACAAAAACAAAAAAGCCCCACAGAAACAACAGCAACAACAATGACAACAACAATGACAACAACAAAAACTACTACAACAACAACAACTACTACTACTACTACTACTACTACTACTACTACTACTACTACTACTACTACTACTACTACTACTACTACTACTACTACTACTACTACTATTACTACTACTGCTACTACTACTACTACTACTACTACTACTACTACTACTACTACTACTACTACTACTACTACTACTACTACTTCTATTATTACTACTACTACTACTACTACTACTACTACTACTACTACTACTACTACTACTACTACTACTACTACTACTACTACTACTACTACTACTACTACTACTACTACTACTACTACTACTACTACTACTACTACTACTACTACTACTATTACTAATAATAATAATAATAATAATAATAATAATAATAATAATAATAATAATAATAATAATAATAATAATACACATAAAAAACAACATCAAGAACACAACACCGATGATCAGTAAAAAGGGCGGGCCTATGAGCCACACTCACGAGGCTAAGGGACACGCCCACCCTGGCCAGCTGGATCATACTCTGTATTCAAAAGAACATACTGTAGAGATAACGGCAATTGGCAAATGAAATTCAAGACCGCAGCCGTTTAACAACTGAGTAGTTATCAAAATTTTGGAACAACCTTTTTGAAACCTTTTGTCGTCTTGCCTTTGTATATTATTTAAAAAATGGTTAAAAGAAAAGAAAGCCCCTAATCCCCATTTTCCGGGGGCGGGGTGGGTAGGGATGGGGCTAATCCAAATGAATACGATTTAATAAGTATATAATATGCAAAATTCGTATTTCAGCAATCATAAAACCCTGAGAGAATCTGTACAAAAAAAGAAAAAAAAAACAACAAACAAACAAAAAGAAAAAAAACAACTATTCTCTCACCCATCAAACCACAGCCACAACCAACAGTCATCGTGAATTTTCATAAGTCTTAGCGTACGTCTACAAGACAAAGAAAACGTAAACAAAAAGCCAGTAGTAATCAGCAAAAAGAGCAGACCTGTGAGCCACACCCACACGCCTCATGGGACACGCCCACCCTAAGACATCAGGATCATAATCTGTATTAATGAAGAAAACCCTGTAGTGGCAACAGTACTAAGCTACTTAAAAGCAAAACCGCAAATGGTTAATTTGACAGATTGTTTAGGTATCCCAATTGGGTACTCACTGGGCTGAAACTGCATATTATGTCATTAGGTGCATACGTAGCGGATTGTTTTTATTTTGTTTTGTTTTGTTTTTGGGGGTTTAAAAATGTTCTATGTTTAGGAGGATGGGTGGAGTCATTTGTTAAAGTCTAGATTTGAATTATTTTCAGACAGCATTGATCTTTGCCTGCTTTGTTGTGGAGGTTTATAATAAAATATGCTGATGCTTATTGTGCATTTGACCCCGATATCGAGTCCATCAGTAATTATTTTTGTTGGCTCCGTCGTGGTAGCCGAAGATCAAAGTGTTAGCCCCACCACAGCTGAGCAGATATAAAAATTCAAACAATCCATATTGTTTTTAAAAAAGCCCAACTAAAAATTCAAACGACGATCATTCGTATTGCTTTCCGATATATATGCTTTCAAACAAGCTTGCTGAATGGTCCTTTGCTGGTGCCTCAGAAAATGTGTTAATGGTAAACATAATGTGAAACAAATTAATGTCACGTGTCACCTGTCCCAATTTCACAGTGCGCTATTACAACAGGGCTGTTGTCTCTTCGCCAATTGGGACACCGCCCTCGCTGAAGCAGAGGCTAAAATCACTCTGTGGCCTACGTGTGAGGGTGGGTGGGTCTCCACAGCTGTGGCTGTCACAGAAAAACAGACAAAAGGTAGGTTGATTGCGGAAGGGACTGAGAGAATAAACGACAAAACGACAGACAGATAAGCGGTCACAAACAACCGCACGCACACTTACGGGATCTCTTTCACAAGTACAAATAAGTTACCCATGCCCTTTAAAAACAGGTGCGTCACAACAGCTACAGTTATGAAACCTGGCATACTTGCACATCAACCCCTTCCTCGAAGTTTTGTACTAATATGTTGAACGGCTATTGAAAGGCATAGCATTTTTGTGATGCCCCTTAGATCGCATTGGCCGACAAAACAGGGACCCAAGACTGAATCTTTTTCAAAATATAACATTCGAACTATCATAGAATGTTCAGTTCTTCCAGATAAGTTGGCTTTCGTAATGCATTAAGAAATTCTGACTGCTCAAGGAGAATAATATACTGTTCCTTTTGTTCAGACAGTAAGCAGTCTTACAGGAGAGAGGAGTCATAGAGGTTGATGTAGCTAATGAAGCTTCATTGTCAACTATCTACGTACTGCTTTAAGTATTCTGACTGACAAACTGAATAAAAAGATTTTCTTTTCAGATGGGTGCTCCGTTTGTTCACTCAGGACCAAAAGGATGCAAGGGTCAGATTGCCTATGGATTTGTTTCAAAGATTCCAGAGAAAGCAAAACGGATTTTCAGATAAAATCATAACTTGAGATCAAACCCAGGTTTACTCTTAAGATCCTTGGACAAAGAGACAGCAGAGTGGAGAGACCGATTACCCGCGTCCAGAGAAAGCACGTCGCAACAAACAAAATCCCTGAAAGTCATGCAGATGGTATTCAGCGACTCCAAAAGTATAATTTGGCCTGTCCCAACAGGTATAATAATATACCACGGTAAGCATACAGTACTAGAAAATATTCCTGCAAGATAAGTCGTAACCAGCTATCCCGTAAAAGTAAAAGCGACCTGGTCTTCTGGAAAGTGGAGTTCTGTTCCACTACGTCCATGTTCCTATCCACAAAGCCAGGATACGGACGGACCTTTTGAACTCTTACTCATAAGAAATGTTGGAACATTCACGTTATTCACTTGGTCTGGCTCCTCATGACTTTCATCTTTTCCTTAAGGTGAGGTAGTGGCGTCGATAGCCTAGTGGTTGGGCTAACGGATCCGTAGTCGTCAATTGCGGGTTCGAGCCTTAGCTCAGCCCAACGTTGTGTCCTTGGGAAAGGCACTTTACACGACTTTTGCATTTGACTCGGTCCTTTCGGGGACGGACGTTAAACTCAGAGGTCCCACCTCTAAAATAACCTACTAGTGTTGATAGGGGTGTTAAACATATACCGTTTTTTCACCCAGGATGAAGTAATACCTTCATGGGCAAAGGTTTGAATCGGGAGAAGACGTCAAACTGGCCACCAAAGAAGCAGTCAGGTATTCGAACAACGTCACTTACGTTCATCGCTACATTTGACAATTTGGTAACTACAATTTAAGAAAAAGTGCTTTGATAGCGGCAGTGATTACGTTGAAAGCAATATGAGACTTGTAAATTCAATGCAAATAAGGGAGAGAGACAGAGAGAGAGAGAGAGAGAGAGAGAGAGAGAGAGAGAGATAGATAGATAGATAGATAGATAGATAGATAGATAGAGAAGAAGAAGAAGAAGAAGAAGAAGAAGGAAAAT
>NW_004797770.1:531733-533137 GCF_000002075.1 Aplysia californica | reverse complement strand
CAAAATATGAAAAAGAGCGTTGGCCATATGATTTGTAATTTATTTTAGGCTTAACAAGGGTTGTTTTGTCACTTGATGATCTGAGCGTTCTATGTGGTACTACAGGACTCTAGTGGTCAAGAGATTAAGGTGTTTGCTTCTCATTCAATTGGTCCCGGGTTCGAATCCTAACAGCGATGGACATGTTCTTGTCTCAAAATTGTTTTCTCCTTTCACCGCCTTTCCTGCTCTCTAATGATGTTCTCTCGTCTGCTTTCGTCTTCACTTTTTGCCCCCTCCTCTGGGCTCCTGACTCTTTCTGCTGCCTTTCTACTGCTACTCCTTGGCTCCTTCATTCTGCAGACTTACAGCAACCCACCTGATCTTAAGGTAGATAAGATCTAACACCTAGCCTTCTAGGATAAGGCGAAACAAATCAGGAGGACCAGAGTACAAGTTGCGCACGTTTAAGATCCCTTGACGGTCCTAAAATCGATAAGTCACCAGGGCAAAATTCGAAACTAATTCCTACCAAACCGAGAATGCCTAATATGTCCAGCGCGCTCAAGTGACCGTATTCAGTTGCGAGCGCGGTAAAAACTTACTAAAGTTAAACCAAGATTTCTTAACAATCCCGAAGTTGTTGGGTTTTTTTGTTGTTTTTGTTGTTTTGATTTTCTGGGGGGGGGTTAGGACGTTGCAATGGCTTTTAAAAAATTGACTTTCGCTCATTTCTAAGTCAGTTGCAGATGGATATTAAAAATGTATTGTTTTAAAAGAGAATTCCTCCTCTTGTTCGTGATCACTATTATTATAACCATCATTATTATATAGATCTAGATCTAGTACCGTAGCCCTTCAGCCAAAAAAAGCCTTCAGCGGCAGATTTGGTTCAGACGCCCTTTCCCCCAAAGTCTAACAATGTCAATGTGCACTATGAATGAGCACATAATATCCTTCTTTTAACCAGAATTGCTGTCTTAGTAGCCACGCCCCAGACGGCTCGTGTGATGAGCTAAGCGTTTACGATCTCCATTACGCTAACAAATAAAGGAATAGAGACAGGTTGTACTAATTACCTCCCTTTGAGCGTTTTCCCCACCTCGCTCGGTCGTGGCGTCGCCATTTTGATTGGTCCGTTTATGTCCAGCCACTTTTGTGCCTAAGGGGAAGCAATCTGTCTCAGATGTAGTAATGATTAAGGTTCGTGTTGGACTGAATTAGAGGGACGCCACTTGATTCTCCCCCTTGCCTCTAACGACGACGGAGTTTGTTTGGAGAAGAGGGCCCACCCCTCGCTCGGTGCAGTCAGCTCACAAAGTTACTTCGCAAAGAGAAAGGGACCGGACTGGTTTAGCCTGTTCATCACTCCACCCCCACCCCCCTCCCTCACCCCTCTCCCTTTTCCCCTCACCATCCGTCTCC
>NW_004797770.1:485093-531464 GCF_000002075.1 Aplysia californica | reverse complement strand
ACCCGACCCGACGCGACCCGACGCGACCCGACGCGACCCGATCCCATCCGCTATGAGCACCCCGTATTAGGCTTAATTACCAAAGGACCGTAGAATACTTACGACTTCCTTGGGGTACCGTACACAAACGGATTGCTTTCAGCTTTTCCTCGGCTCACATTGAAGCGCGTTTCAATTATATTACATTGCAATGTTTTATATGTGTTCTCATTTCCTTAAAAAATGTCTTCTCTGGTTCTCTGTCATCTTTCAATATAGATCTAGAGCAGGATAAAAACTCCCAGTAATAACAGCATAGACATCGGCAAATGCGAAAACAATATCTAGGCCTACACACGAGGAAAAAACAAACAAACAACAACAACTCCATTATCCGGAACTGAAATGTCAGGAATATGTGAAGTGTGCTGACAAAATGAGTTACTTTACGGATTCGAGTCCAATGGAAACAGATACCTCACGCATATAGGTGAAGTTTTTAAAAAATAATTTATAAGTAGTTTGGAATAATAAAAGGCATTAAAGAATATGGCACCAATAGAAAGTCTACAAATTTAACCCTAGTGTTGATTTTTTTGGGCCAGTGTCTGAATTTGAGGATTGCGAGAAGAAACTCATTTTGTTAGCACGTCTCACATATTTTGTTTTGCTTTGTTAAATAATGTTTTATAGTTTTCGAGGGGATTTTTTTTCGTCCAAGAGTGTGGCGTCTGCTTTCATTGCAATTTTAACAGAGTGCTAGAAAATATGTGATTTGAAAGATGAAACTGGGTCAACAAAATGGATGAAAGAAAAAAAAGAATGAAAGAAACTGGACAGAAGAAATGATGCACAAAGTCATCATCATTCGTATACACCTAACCAGAGGTTATTACGTTATTAATTAATTTTTTTCTATCAGGGGAAGTAGATCAACTTGACTCGAAATGTGCCGTGTTACAATGAACTGTTCCAGATAGCAAGGAATTTCAGAGTTTCATTTATCAGATTTTTATGTCAAATCACAAAAAGGAACAGACTTCAAATAAATAGTACAATAGTAAGATACAGTGAAAAACTTGAAAAACTGAGGACCATCCGCAGTTGTACGTGATTATTAATATTATGATCGAGAATATATTTTTTACTGCGAGGTAAGGTAAATGTATTTTAATCCTGCCACACCCAAAAAATGAATGAATAAACGAATATATAAATGAAAGAACATTTAATTAATTAATTAAATGAATGAATAAGGGAACAAACATTAAATAAATAAATAAATAAATAAATAAATAAATAAATAAATAAACAAATAAATAAATAAATAGATAGATAAATAGATAAATAGATAAATAGATAAATAAATAAATAAATAAATAAATAAATAAATAAATAAATAAATAAAACAACTTTTAAAAAGCTGTTCACGGGACATTTAGAAAATGCAGAGGTAGAGGACCAAAAATATAAATCGGGGCCTGTCTCTTTATGAACGTGTGTGGTACAATTTTTACGCTTTTCATCTTGATTGCAAAGGTTACGACGAGTTCGATTTTTGTGTGGGAAAAAAAATAAAATTTTCATAGTATCCCCTTCTCACTGAGTGCTAGGATGTAACATGTGGCGTCGGTGGCCTAGTGGTTAGGCTACCTGACTCGTAATCGTGAGACTGCGGGTTCGGGGGTTCAAGCCCGACGTTGTGTCCTTGGGAAAGGCACTTTACACGAATTTTCCTCACTTCACCCAGGTGGGAATGGGTACCCAGCTATAGGCTATAGACAGTGAAAGATCTTGTCAGTATGTTAGTGTTTTAGCGCCTATATGGTAGCTTGCACTGTTGCTTTCTTGCACTGTATGCTCCCCAGGAAGTTGAGGTTGTTTCAAACTGCTCTCAGGTCTGCTGGGGTAATAGTATAGATTGTGAAGCGCATAGAGCTTGCTGTTGAGCGTGGATTTGCGCTATACAAATTATGCTATCTATTATTATTGAACCTAATTGACAGCACGAGATGGCTCTGACAGGCAGGGTCCAGCCTGCTTTCTAAAATTAAAACATGTCACTTCAAAGTGTGTTGACGAGTGCAAAACATAATATTTGAGGTATCCTGGTGAAATCAGGCGCTCGTCAGAATAATGACATTGCGTTTTTCAATCTATTTGGCAATATTTATCGAATTTTGAATTTGTGGCTCAAGACCTTGTATGTCCATTAAAAAGTACATTGCTGTATGGATTTTATGGAAAAGAGTTGATTAAGGGCATGAAAATTGTAAATTTACAGTTTCCAAAGGCTCTCAAGCTTTGGAAATCACTAAACTTTGGAGGCCATTTTCTCATTAATGTTGCCTCTGAAACCAAGCGACCCTTACCTCATTCAATCCAAAATATCTCGACTTCTATTCAAGATAAACAAGATTTTTTTTCATCAAAAGACAGACAAATGGACAAGCTTTACGATGGTACAAATAACTCCATATGGCTAAAAATTGACGAGCGCCTGATTCCACCACGTCGTGACACAAATTCATTACTGCAACTCTTTATGTCTTTGGGGCTCATAGCTGAACGTAGGAAAATGGGCCACAACTACCTACCGACCGGACTCTAGTCCATGGACCTTAGCGTGTTTCCTGAAAACAAATTTTGTTCACGGTAAAAAGCAAAACAAATAAATAAATGATTTCTAGTAAATCACAATGATGATGATAATAACAACGGGGATGATAGTGATAGTGATAATGATAATTGATACATTGATGATGATGATGATGATGATGCTGATGATGATGATGCTGATGATGATGATGATGATGATGATGATGATGATGATGATGATGATGATGATGATATATGTAATAGAAACAGTAATGATAACAACAACAACAACAACAACAATGATAATAATGATAATAATAATAATAATAATAATAATAATAATAATAATAATAGTAATAGTAACAGTAATAATATTATTATTAATAATAATAATAATAACAATAATAATAATAATAATAATAATAATAATAATAATAATAATAATAATAATAATAATAATAATAATAATAATAATAATAATAATAATAATAATAATAATAATAATAATAATAATAATTTTTTTTAAAACTAACAATAAGTAGAAGAATAAATGATTTAATTCAATGCGGTTTACGTTCGAGTTTCCTGTTTATTCTTGCTACAAACAAGCAGGTACCTTGTACCAATGTTATAAAATGAAAATTTCGATTTGGCTCAGGAGAAATCCTGTCGTTTACATTGGGATGGCATGGCATGGTGAGCGGCAGTTTGCAACAATAATTTCGGCGTTTTGTGAAGAAACAGACTAGGATTAGGGTGGTATTAACACGTAGAGCCCCCCTCCCCACCCCAAAAAAACAAAACAACCAACAATGTAAAAAGCAACAACAAACAAAAACAAACAAACAAACAAACAAACAAACAAACAAGCAAGCAAGCAACAAAAAACTTTTTAAAAAACAAAAAAACGTGCCCCACGCTCTTCACGCTCACTTGGCTTTAGTTGGAGTTTTTTTTCTTTCTTTTTTTCTTTTCTTTTTAAAAGTTTTAGTACGAGTTCTCGGTACTTGCAGCACAATTAAGTCTTGTTGGTGCCGAAGATTAGCGGTGTTGTTACTTGAAAGTAGTAAAGTCTCGAGTATGTACAGAGTAAAGGGGGATAGATAACAAAGGAACGATGTTTGACTGGAAAGAATGAGCATTAAACCACATCAGAGCACTCGCTAACCACCCACTTCAAATTTGTCATACGCCCAGACTCAGTTGTTGCATACGCCTGCTGGTCGTCACGACACTGGGTTAAATAACACAAAATCTAAAAAGGATTAACAGATTTATTGAGGCCCAATATTAACGTCTGGGTCTCTCGTGTGCGGAAGGCACGGGTTCAGTCTCAGTTCAGCAATCTCCGTCTTTCTTGAATTTACTTAAATTTAAGTGACTATTCCCAGTGACACTGGGGATAGGTACCGAAACTATTCCCAGTGACAACGGAAATCTTTTGCATTAAAAAAATAGCCTTTGAATTTTCACTTCGAACTTCGAACCAAGAGTTATGTAGATCTACTACTATCTTTGCTTCGGAACAAAATTGCGATGCAGATGGATGTGGGCGCGAAGTTCTCCTCCTTAAATATAGAACTGGGGTGTTAGGAAGGCGGGGAGCTCCATGCTTTCTCGCCCCTCTTCATGAGGGTCCATTTCAGGGTGGGCAGTGGGCAGGCTGATTGCCTCCATCATCATCTGGTTGTTGTAACGTCTGATAAGGTCACGCAGCTCCTCCTACCTTCACCAGACTGCACTCCTTTTGCAATCACAACTTCCTTCGTGAAGAAGTCCTCTTCACGGCTGCTGGCTTGATGTTCTCGGACAAGGGCTACGTCAGTTGGATGGTCAAGGGTAAGCACCCCTTGGCCTTTCTTCTAGGAACGTGTTCCACACAGCCTGGGCTGGTGCTGCGACACAAAGGTTCGAAGCAGCCTGCGTACGTGCCTGCCCTATTACTTCAATATGTTTTATTTGATTTGAAAAGTTCAAAAGAAAAGAAAAGCAAAAATTATAATGATTTAATTTTCTCCTACCACATTCTCTTTGGGGTCGTTATGATCTCTTGGGGCGAAACTGTTAGGTCATGAAAGTTTAAGTGAGACTATGGGACAAATTATAGCACAGTTCCAAGTACCAAAAAAATCCCACATCCCAGAACAACGAAGTAGAGCCGTGAGGAAGAATTTATAAGCTGGGAGATAATTTCTGTACTGTGAGGCCTTCTTCTCCACCATTCTTTATCTTGAATTCGATTATCTTTTATTAACAACACCCCTGCTACTTATAATAAGGTTATAATTATGATAAGCAGATCCTTAAAATGCTTTGAAATAGTAAATACACTCTACCGGTTGAAAAGCTTGAGTGGCTTTTCACCTACATGTTTTCTGCATATTTTTTGTGTAAACCCCCCCCCCCCCGAGAAGTACATGTACGTATTTCATATCCATTTTTTTCATTGGTGACCACGACGCTATTTACCCATTCAATCACAGATCTACTACTACTATAATTGATGTTAATTTCTCAGAATTCAGTTTTCAAGATTTGCACCTTGGTTACTGTGTAGCCTAATATCTCCAAATGTTATTTGCAAAATTGTTACGACAGTTTCCACAATTATTTTAATGGATGGTGATTTCGTGCCTTAGAAATGTTATTTCTTCCACTTGAGTCAAATGAAGGACACCCCCAATCCCCGCATCATCCCCACTCCATATAAATTCCACAAATTAACTGACACACAGGCCTACTCCCAAGGGCCCTATCAATGTTCAATAACAATTAATTTGAACAGGTAAAAGGTTCAAAGTAACAGACATATAACGACAGATTGAGGTGTACAATTTAAAAGGCTATGTTAATTTTTTAAAAATAAAACAATTAAAGAGATATTATTACATGTATCTCGCTACAACCGAAAATGAGTAGGCCTATTTGGTCATGATATAAACTCCCCGAGAACCATTGATTAAAATACTTCTTCACTAAAGAAAACTGTCCATTCCATGGACGTTTGTTCGTGTTTCTTTTTTTCTCCCTTTCTTAATTACCTAGATCTATTTGATTTATTTAGTTATAAGAAAGAAAACAATCTAACTAATCAAACATCTCTAACATGTTGGCTACATTATTGTAATGGATTAATAAACCTGTTTCATCTGTTTAACCAGTCCAAATATACTTATCCCCTCTGCTTATTGTTTATTACATAAAAACCATGCACAGTTTAGACCCCTTGACCTCTATAAAGCAACCCCCGCCCCGCCCCCAACCCCGTCCAATTCACCTGACTCAATAGTGACCAGCTCCAGTTCTTGATTCCGAATCTAAGGGACGCAACTCGCCTAAACGCCCACTAAAGCGCACTAGTAGTAGTACTAGTCTTATTATATCCCCTGGGCATATATATATCTGTGCCAGTTTTGCAGTTTTTATGGTAGTGGTTGTATTACACATACGATGCACACACACACACACACACACACACACACACACACCAAAAAAAAAAGAGAAAAAAAAGAAAAAAGCAGAGCTCCATATTATGCAGACGGAAAACTGCTAGTAAAAAGTTAAACTGGGAGGCTGAACCGGGGGTCTCAAAGTGGGGATTTTATAAATACAGTTCAGTGCGTTCCGTCGACGAGTCTTTGTAAGGGTTGCATCAGAATTTTTATATCAAAATTTTGATGCAAAATATTAACTTTTTTTAAACGTGTATGGGCCTCTTAAGGGTAAGACCACGTAGAGGACGGACGACACGAAAAAACGGACAACGGTTTGTAGTTTGTAGATAAGGCAAAAAATAAGAAAGGAGTAAAAGTAAAATATAGCAAAACCGTTTTGCCATACCACGATGACACCAACACGATTTTCCACCTCACGGGCGACACGATTCACAGACAACATGTTTCAAGATTTAAGGGAGTAATCTCATCAACTAGTCCCCTTAAGAATTACTTCTCTTTTCGAACCAGTTGTGTATAAATGTCAGTTAATGTCACTTAAAGGTAAACAATCGTACATGTCTTGTTTTGCCTTGTTTATCGCAAACATGAATGAAGAACGACTCCAAGGGTGAATAAAAACTATTGGGTTTCATTCAGGTTGTTTTTACCCTATGTAAACTCAATGTGGAACGAGCGGGGCAAGTAGTCCCAGACTCGGGTACAGCGGGAGAGATCGAGAAAGCTCTAGCTGGGGGAGGAGGGGGGGGGGGGTTGTAGGTGGGCTCCAAACGGGCAGTCAGCAGTGCGGAGTGGTGATTGGCCAGTCCAGTAATGAGTGAGGTGGGGCAGGCGGTACGGTAGGCCGAGAGAGAGATGATGCGGAGAGACGCATTACGTGAATCACTCCAAAAGTGATGTAATCTATATGCCTACAGTAGAACATGACATTAACGGCACCCGCTGCAGCGGGACCTTACCGGAATCCCCCTTTTATTTCTTTGAAAACTCAATGACAGGTGCTCGGATTTAACGGGGCAAGGAAAGGCCCGAACTTGAATACAGCGGGAGAGATCGAGCAAGCTCTAGCAGTGGGGAAACGGCTGGGGGGTGTTGGCGGGATCCAAACGGGCAGTCAGCGGTGCACGTGTGATTGGTCAGAGAGAGAGAGAGAGAGAGAGAGAGAGAGAGAGAGAGAGAGAGAGAGAGAGAGAGAGAGAGAGAGAGAAGGAGAGAGGGAGAGGGAGGGAGGGAGAGAGAGAGAGAGAGAGGGAGAGAGAGAGAGAGAGAGAGAGAGAGAGAGAGAGAGAGAGAGAGAGAGAGGGAGAGAGAGAGAGAGAGAGAGAGAGAGAGAGAGAGAGAGAGAGAGAGAGAGACGAGTTACGTGAACCACTCCAAAATTTTAAGTTAAGTGATGTGCCAGGACCAGCAAAAGATCTTTACTTTAATGTGCACAACGTGAACACGGGACCTCCGGAATATTTTCGTCCTTATCTGAAAAGGCTAGGTGTTAAATCTCACCTAACCTAAGATCAGGAGAGTGGTTGAAAGACAGCAGTAAGGAGCCAAGGAGTAGCAAGCTGCAGAAAGAGTTAGGAGTCCAGTGGAGGTGGCAAAAAGTGGAGACGAAAGCAGACGACAGAACATGGTTAGAGAGCAGGAAAGGAGGTGACAGGAGAAATTTTTAGAAAAGAAAGTTTTCCCCATCGCTGTCAGGTTTCGAACTGGGACCTATTGGATGAGAGGCGAACACCATACCTGTAGACCACGAGAGCCCCCCACTCTCTAAATGGTGCAGAAAGATAGGGACCAACACCCCTTGGACACTTGAAAGGCCACCAACTTTCAACAGTAAGAAAAGTTATCAGGTAACACTAACAGGACTGATAAAAAGAAGAAAGTTGTATTGAATGATGAACCTGGGTGACTTTCAGCTTGTGTAAAAAAACTCCTTTTGTGGGAGTCTGTTCTGGACACATAGTGACAATTTAGCCTAAGAGTCTACTTATTTAAAGTCATGGAAGTCCTCTTGCATTGCTTTGCTATGAAAGTGGATATGATCTCGAGGCGCGTTCTCCCTGAACTTTGAAGTATATAATTACAGAACCTATTTTGTGTTGAAAATAACTATTATTGACTGACCGTACACTACAAAATCAAGGCAAAAGATTCAACCTCATGTAGGCCTCCTCATTTAAAAATATGATAAAAAGAGAAGCCTGAATTTTACATGACAGCATTTTCTTTTCTTCCAAAGTAGCAAATCGTACTTCATATCTCCGCAGGGCAAAGCTGGCACTGTGGCTATATTATGGGTTTACTACCCCTTTCAAGACTCTTTAATAGGTGGGACCTCCAAATCCTACCACCCGTTTAGCTTTTTAGTTTAGTAGGGGTTTTTCGGCCCTCACAACTGCATACGGTCATATGAGCGCCAGAAGATTAGAGCAGTTACAAGAGAGTAACAAACATAAAAAAAAGAAGGGGAGATAAGGACGATAGATGTTTGATAGGAAAGAAGAAGCAAACCACACCAGACCACCCGCCAACCACCCTCTCTGATAAATCCGATCTAAGCCGGAGGAGAATCTTGAAACACTTCTCAAACAAATTACTGTAGTTCAAGAATGCTACTTCAGGGACTTGAAAAGGTCATCTGTGTCCAAGTCAAATACGACACCACCACAAAACACTGTGGTGCAAAGACTATATAGCCCCACTTCCGAGTCTCAGAGAAAAGAAAATCGAAAGTTAAGAGCCATTCAGGGCAAGAAAAACAGAAACAACAAACAAAAGAAAAGAGAAGTAAGATCTACCAGTAGTACCCTCAGCCACTCACTCACTTTGTCATCAAACAGTTTGATCACTGAACAGAGTACCGGTACACACATCTGTTTGCACACAGGCTACATAGCAGACTTTCTCATTCTTTTCAGTTCAAGTGTTGGGTGGTTGTTGGGCTCATACCTGAAAGATAATGGGTTCCAACCCCACCAGGGGCCTAACATTATGTCCTTTGGAGGAAAGGCACTTAATATGAATTTGCCTCACTTCATCCAGGTGGAAGTGGATTCCCGGGAAGTTGAAAATGTTTCCGAGTGTTCCAGAGCCAGCTGGGGTAATAGCAGTTGTAAAACCCATACAGCATGCTGTAGAGCATGAATATGAGCTGATGGAAATAAACGCAACCATTAATATTTTTATAGTACAGAAACATACACATGAATAAAAACAAACAAGGTGAGTAGATTTTACTCTAGTTTTACTCGACATTTAATTATTAATTAGTAGCAATAACAAGAGGCACGCACACAGGAAAGAACCAAATCACTCTTGCTGCAAGACAAACTTTTCTTCACAAAACCTAATAACAATAATAATCAAGTGACCATCCACACATCAAAATGACTGTTCAAGAAGGAGATAGCTGAAAGACACGCGTACACCTTGCACAACAATGGGCAACATTTTCAAACTTTTTTTTTCTGATTCAGATTTCGTGCACGGGCAGTAACAGACTGGGGAGGCTGTGGAAATGATAAGCAAAAGTGCAGAGATTTTCATGGATAAGACAATGCTGGTAAGACGAGACCCATTGCTATTGAACTGCTGACAGACCTGAGACTAAAATTTCCATTTGGTTCAAATTTTCGAGTCATTTATACTCATGAAATCTCCTTAACTTTAGAGAATATGAGATGAACAGAACTAACCATCCGAGGCCATAAAACCTGACTCTCCCTGACTGTGGCTGGGGTATATAGATAACATTACGAACGATGTAGTGAAAACAAAACTGATGATACAATGATACACTGAGCTTACACGACACAAATACATGTACACCTAAGACATATGTATGCACAATGACAAAGGATGTTTTTACATTACGATTACGGAAAGGAACTGAAAAATACTAAGGTCAGTGAAAAAAAAAATGGGAACAGAAAGATTGTAGTGATACACAGGTGAGAAGACAAAGAGATGACTGACAAGACAAAAGAGAGGCTACGAAAGAATTTAACCATTGATGGGTGACCCAATACATCCACGTGATTACAATGAAGTACATGAAAATAGCAAGAACAAATGCACAAACTTACAAAGGTACACAAAGATACGACTTAAACTTGACACAAAGTTACAACGTAACTTGACAATGTGAGGTAGGACTCACTTTTTTTCACCTTTGTACCCTGCCCTTGATTTTATTTCTTTTCAAAAGGTCACAAAATAAACTACTCATAGTATTCTAAGCACGTGTAAGATTTCTCTATAGGCTGAGTAATCAATAACCCATAACCAAGGCATAGCACTAAAATGTGGGACAACTCAGACCCTTGGCAGAACCATTCTTTTACCTCGGGGGTTTAATTTAACCACAAACTTATTCATTGCACTATACTAAAACTAAAAGTAGCTAAAACTAAGACCACAGACGAGTTGTGATTAGAGATGGCGTTGGTTGAAGAGAAAAGTCATATTCTCGACTACCTAATCTGTTTTTGTACACATACAGCATTTGTATCGTGTAGACTTAGAAGTTTAAAACCCTCTACCATTAAAAAAAAAAGACTTTGAAGCCTTCAGCGAGTTGGAATAATAACAGCAAAAGTTCACCAGCGCCAAAGGCAACTTTGATTGAAGTGCATTGACACTACACATTGAGAGAGTTCAGTGCTAAGCGTGGTACCACCAACAGCAAGGTACACTACAGGGAATTTCAGACAGGACAGAAAGAAGATGATAATGGTGGCAACAATAGTAATGACACACAATAAACTGCATGGCAACCAAGCAAACACCTAACAAATCGTTTTTTTTTAAAGAACCACTCGCCATCGCACAATTTCAATGCCATGCACATCTAATTCAGGTACAATGAAGTGGGTGGGAGGAATATCCACACATAAAAGGATTCTCTCATGACTCAGAATTCACCAACACAACGACTTTTACACCAACATACGTCATTAAAAATTCAAAACAACAAACAACCTCAAGCCTCAATGGAAACAGAAAAAGCCAAAGGTAATACAAAAAAAAAAATCAGAGGGGATTTCTGGTTCCGTTGAGGCAACTTGGCAACAGTAGCCATACAACAAACTGAACATATTATAAAGACTTCTTCACATATAGTCTCGGTGTACATTGTCTTTTCCATAAACATGTTTATCTAACAAAAGAACAATCATAAAGGTTACAAAATAAAAAGAAACAAAAGAACAATATTACATTATATATATTGATCACAAGCCATAAACATAAAATAACAAATCAAAATTGAATGACAAACTTAACTTTGAAATTAAAACAACAAAAACAAAAACAAAGCACCAGAGTAGCGAAACAAAATGAGCATTCTGGTGCCAGTGCAAAACAAAACAGAAACAGATCAACACTTAGCCTCCTCTGGCAGCTCTACATTACAAACAACTCAATGCAAATAATCTGTTTTACCCAACGAGGGCAAGGATCAAAACAGACACACAGACTTGTTCTTTTCATTCCAATTGTTTCGAAATGAGCACTTTTTTTTTTTGTAACTAGTAAGTTTTGTTTCTCTTTATACAAAAATAAATCTCTGAAGCAGCTGAGGTAAAGCAAAAAACATCAGACATGAATGATTGTGATGTAAAGATGACAGCAAAAGCTCCTCCTCCTCATAAGCCACATGCAGACTACAACTCAAACCATTCAAATACCAGACATACGTACAATAAATGAATGGCTTGGGTGAGTTTACTTCATGACTTTCTTTTTCGTTACTCTCCAAAAACATTACTCGGCACAATATAAGTACTATTCAAAAGCCTCAAAGAAGCCAAACATTTCCCACAGGACAAGAAGAAGCAAAGTGAAAAAAAATCAACATCCATCCTGAGTTAACAAACAGAAACTGCAGTGGAGAGTTCCATTTTCTCCTAGTATAAAATGAATTTTCAGCGAGTGCCATTTTGCAGCTATTTTAACTTATATTAGCTTCAAATGACAAAAGCTACAAATTCAGCTTGTCTCAGTCTCAAACTGTCTCCAACACAAACCAACATTTTATTTAGCTTTCTCTAATATAGTGTTTCAAGAATGTTTTTAAATATGAAGGCTTGAGTTCGAAACATCTATTCACTTTCAATGACTCAAGTAGCCCATATTTTGACTGAGTAAGCTTGAAAAAGAAAATAGGCCGATTTTACTAGATTAAAACAATTGAAGTATCATCCTGAAAACTCAGAACAGTTCAGTTTCACGGGAATTTCATCTTCAAGATCATTACGCACAGTACAGACCAATAGCATTAAAATCCATGTGTGATATAAAAAGGACTCCAGCTTCTAGCATAATATTTGGCAAACTGATCAAAGAAAGGAAACTAGTCATATGTTATATCTTAAAGCAAGACCAGAAGCAGATCTAAATATCGAAAATACTAACAGTACCCTGACCCATAAAATTCCAAAAAAAGTCTACAAAACAGTATCAAAACCAGAAAGAAATGGGATAAAATATGACTGTTGGGGAGTTATATCAAGAATACAAAGTTGAAAAGCAATCGAGAATCTTCTTCACTACAAAATTTTGCAGATACTGGGATGTGAACAAAGGGAAGGAAGACAGCAAAATCCTGAAGAACACAGAATGGCTTCCCAGAAAACACAATGCCCCATAGTTATGCCCATGCAAAGAATGCAAAAATCTCTTGGAACACAAAATCCTGATGTTGATCCCTTCTGACACTTCCTATCAATACACAGACAAGTTCTTTTGAAATTTCACTTATCAATGCCTTTAAAAGATTTTACAGAAGACAAAAATCTCAAAAGAAATCATCACCTTCTGCACTTAAAGATAAATCCAGTAAGAACAAACCTTGAACTACAGCACGGTATAGACCATGCACAGAAAACAGTATTTCAATTCCTCATATGCCCTCTTCACTCTCCCTAGCTTATTGAAAAGAATGCTAAAGACATGTTCAAATGTATACACAAGCAGTCAAGAAGAATCTCACATCATGATTGTCATAGTAACCTGCACATTCAAAATTACAGCCTCACCTCAGATCATTATTCTTTGGAAAAAATCAGAACAAGTAATTTTTTTTTTTAATAACTCAAACACCCCCCCCCCTCAAATATACACAGCATACTCATTCTCATTGCTTGGAAGATGCTTGAGAAATTTTTCTATTCTTGTAGAAGAGGCACAAACACTTAAAACGGAACTGTCTTAAAAGGATAATATAACGATTCCAATTCTATTCTTAAAATGTTGTCCAACTTCAAGTCATAACATTAGCCGCATCAGCTTATGCCAATATATAAAAACGGAAGGCAAATTACTTGATTTTATAGCAAATTTTTCCTGTTGGTAATTATGTGCTTTCATTGAGTAGCTTTTAACCCCCTCCCCCAAGGGGGTACCAACGCTCAGAGGAAGAACATTTTTTCCAGCACTGAGCCCCAAGAAGTTCAACCCCCCCCCCCCCCAAAGCAACCAAAATGCACTCCCTAATACACATATATTCATAAAACGACCATCTATCAACAGACGTCACTGAACACAACAAGGCTAATTATGACCTCAGAAACTGAATCACTTTCGTAAGTCCTTCCACCTGAACCAGTTGAGGAAAGAAACAACAGCAACAACAAACAAAAGAGACACTTTTATCACACAACAAAACGAAGTGACCTTACACGTGAAAGAATGACATCAAGTGATAGGAACAGAGAAAAAAAACAAAAACAATGAGAGGAAAATGGACATGAAGTAGTGCCCTAAGATTGATGGGGGATGGCGTGTGGGTGGGCGGGCGAGTGGGACGAGTCTCATGTGAATGTACTTATTTATATATATATATATGTGTGTGTGTGTGTGTGTGAGCGTGTGTGTGTGTCAATGCTTGTACATATGTGAGTGAAGAACGTCCTCCCCGATGACCGCCATGGCAGCGGCCACACACATGCGTGACGGGAGACGTCCCCAGCCTGGGCTATGAATTGGGCAGCAGCTCAAACTCATCACTAACAGCCACCATGGGAACATGCAGGTCGTCTATGGTGGGTGTATTCTTGTGATCGCACAGATCGCACTCCTTCATCTTCCACTCCCAGTCCAGCTTCTGCACCGCATACAGGGACTCAGCCTCGTGGTGGTGACGCAACACCAAGTCTTGCTGCAGACAAAAGTCAAGCGAGAAAAAAAGAAAGATTAACTATTTAAAAATCACACCAATACAACACCCACACGAAGTTGACACCTGCCCAACGTGTAGCATTCTCATCAATTCACTTATGCATAAAACCGGGCCAGTGCTGGAAATGAATGCTCCAGTGCACCAACAAGATGTCCCTATTATGACCCAGCCAGTCGGTTGAACTATTACTTCATTAGAACAAGTGCCAACAATACTATATCTACTTACTTCTGGAAAAAGTGTTCCATCTTTTCAAACACTGACCTATTACAGTAAGCCTCAACCAATAATAGCACACTGATAGCTCATTTGATATCATGCCAGACTGAGGAGTTTGACTTGAACCTGAAAACAGGCACTCTTGAATTTGGGTTGTTTCATAATTTTGCAAGGCATGCCCTAGTGAAGCTAAGGTACTCTTAAATTATCTTACAGTGTTTAGAAAAACAAAAAGCAACAAAAACCTGTCTGTTGTGCCATTAAGATCACATACTATCTTCCTTCATCACGAATAAAAATTATTCCAGAAATCCAGCTCTTTAAGAAAAATACTACATACTAGTAATGACTGCTGTTATGTGTGATAAAACAAAATGTTAGAAAAGCAGCAAGATTCAAGTTCTATTTGTTAATATCAGCTGCACTATATTTTAAGACACACAAAAAATGCCGATGATATTTGTAACCTGAAGGGTTAACCTTAGAGGCACGCACCGTTTCACCGAAAGTAACCCGCCCCAAATGCCTCGCCGCCATGGCCGATTGCTTGTAAATATGGGAGTTTGGCAGAAGGATATCAGCTGAGATATCAGAGACAAATAGGCTAAAACAGCACCTGGACATGGATTGCTGGTGCCTCTATAAATAAATTATTGATGATGGTCAGAGACGAATACCTGCTACTGAAAAATGAACTTTTTTTGTTTTGTTTTTGTATAGGTTTTACTGCGCTCGCAACTGCATAAGGTCATATGAGCGCCAGAAGATTAGAGGTGTTACAAGAGAGTAACAAACAAGAAGAAGGGGAGATAAAGATGATAAGACGTTTCATAGGAAAGAAGAAACAAACCACACCAGAGCACCCGCCAACCACCCACCAATAATGACCATCAAGGGATCAACAGATGACACAAGGCATATAAAACCATATATTTTCTCAAAGCTGATAGAATGAGCCATTCAAAACTGATAAGTGATCAAACAAATACAAAGCGCCAAACGCGATGAACTCAACAATTAGTACATTAGCACAGCAGAACAAGTGACAACACAAAGCATGTAGTCGTTCAGCTGAACCGTGCCACTTCATCGATCGATATCTGGGCCAAGAGACGAGCTAAAGATAACTTGATTGGTCGCTATCTATAATTTTGACCTAAAATTTACTACATCATTTTACATATATAAGGAATGCTGGAATTTTCCATTGAAAAGGTCAGAGTCTATGTCCTTTACAAAGGGCCCGCGCACTTTCCGGTCGAAGTAGGCTGGCCTTATATATAGGGCTTGTGCGCTTCCCGGGTAGCCTGGCTCCCGCCCTATATATAGGGCTTGCGCGTTTCCAGAGTAAAGATAGAAAAATTCCATCATCACTGAACACATGACACAGCATACATTTCTGTGTTCATTTCCATGTCTCAATAAAAGCTGAGAATTGCCACTGGGTTACAGTGCCACCCCAGGCATGTGACAGAAAACATCCACAGGAGTGTAGGAAGAAAAATGTGCAGGTGAAAATAAAAAGAAATAGTTTCCAATGGCACAGCCTAACATTCTGATAGGGAAGTAGAATGTAGCAAAAGTTACATACCTTGATTTTTGCATACTTGTCATCCACATCTTGTAACCAAGAGAGAAACTGACGGCCATTGTACCGTGATCGTACATTTTTGTCACGGTCCTCCACCTGACAATAAAACTGAGTGTCAAGAACAAGCCAATCAATGAGCACTACAATAACATTTCCAGGTTACCATAACCACACTGAATAACATTAAGACAATGTGGAAAGATAAATCAAATCAAGCAGAACTAGGACTGAGTTTATCACTGTAGACAACGAACGAGGAAACATAATAAGTTAAACAATAACGACCAAGGCAAGCATTAACTCTCTAGACCCTGAGTTATTTCCATCGTTTCCCGGAGTTTTTTCTAAGGTCACCTAAGCCAGGCGCAATATGTCTCACTATAACACCAAAAGCTTGCCTCTAACTTCTAAATGGCAGAAGCAAAGGCTTAGTTATTACTAATAAACTTGGTTCGGGAATAGTTCCGAAAAACAAGCAAAAACCAGCACTAAATGAAATAAATTGTAACTGGTATTGCAGCGTCCGATGGGGAACAGGGTCATTACCGGCGGATGCTGATGGGGTTAAAAAAGTTAGGCTAATGAACAAAGATATAAAAGCTATCGGCAAAAAGAATACCCGAGCATTATCAAAGGCTATATATGACTGAGATAAAAACAAACTAATCATATGACTGTGATAAAAACAAGCTAATCAGATAAACTGACTAAACACCAAGAAAACTCTTTTATATGACTATTAACAACAGACAAATAATGAAGACTGATTTATTCTTAAGACAAATCAAAGAATCAAGAATGCAAAAAAAAAAAGAAAAAAAAAAGACCATTCCATCTTGATGTCATTTACAAAACCCTTGACAGACTCTCAGCATCTGTAAAAAGGGTAGAGTGGGACAACAGATAAATCAAACAAAAAGTTGTTGTACATTTGGACTTTGCAAGTTAGCACCAAAATCTGCACTTTTTGCAAAGAACCGATCAATAACAACAGTAATTCTGAGAAAAAAAGTGAAAAGAGTAGACCAAGCCAGAGGGTCCATCTGTAACCTATGGACTATATTGACAATATTCAGAGAAAGAAACAATATCTAAGACAGCACTCATGGTACTGATGGGTTTTGCAATAACCAAAAGAGATAATCTTATTGTGCAACCTCTTTGCCGCATACCCTCACCTGCTCCAGTTCCTGCTGATTGTAGATCTCCTCCTCTCGCAGAATTGTGCACACGCTGAAAGGCAGCGTCTGATTGGCCATAGCACGAGCAGCCCGTCCATGTTCCCGCAAGATTTCTTGCTCTATCGACAGCATCAGTTTTTCCTGAAACAGAAAAGCAATGACCAAATAAAGCACAGGGAACAAGAACGGCCTGTCCCAGCATTCGTTTTAAAATAAGAATACCGAACAAAAAATGTGGAGCTGAAAATTAAATGCCCTTTCAATAAATCTTTTTGTAATATCGCTATACCACATTAGGAAATATTAAGTCAAACACATGAGATGAGTATGTATGTGTCCGTGTAAGTGTGTATGTGGTGGGGTGCCAGAAAACTGAAAGGAGACTACAAATACAACAATCGGACAACACAAATATTAAACAGCTTGGCAAATCTAGTTGTATGTCTTCCTATCTAAAGGCAATCAAAGGAACAGCATCTAACAGAAGTTTTCAACTGAAAGTATTTCTAGAAAGCTGGGCACTTAGACAACGAAGGGATTGTACAAAGTCACTTATATGACTTCTAAATTCTTTCAATACACATTAGACAGGGTGACTGCCAGACCGGCTTCTCAATTTTCCAGGGGTGTCATCCACTTTCCAGGATCATGTTTCATAACAATGACAGCTTCATTTAAATGTAAACATATGTAATAATTATACATATTTATAAACATACACACATACACAAGTATGTAGCCTACATTATATCCAGTCAACAAAATGTCTGTGGCACAGGAGTCTTGTGCGACTTTTAGGTATTTCAGTCTGGTTTTACTTATCTATACTTCTCCCTCATCATTTTATATATTATACACAAACTATTATAAAAATGACCTTGCTTTGAGACAGAATACCGACTGTCAAGAACGAGTCTCGGTGTCATGATTCATATTACATAAACATGAAAGCCAAAAATTATTGCCCAAACTCAAACAAGAGTAAAAACTTGAATGGCTCAAGTAGTCCAATTCAGTGTGAGAGTTGTAAGAACTGAGAGAGGGCAAGATGCAGCGACACTGAAAATCTGTAAATCTTGAACAGAAAGCTAAATTATCGTTATAATTTACAATCAACAATCCAATGAAACGCAAACACATTAGTTCAATAACAAGGCTTACAAGGTATGACGGATCCCCATTCAATACACGACCTACACCAAAGCGCGCTTCGCAGAGAGCTCTTAATCAAAATTCTAAAATCTGGTGTTGCCTTCTGACCCCCCCCCCCCCACATCGAGAGTATCTTTAAAAAAAAATCAATAACCCCCCCCCCGTCCTATACTTCACAACGCTCACGACTTAAAATGAACTTTGGCGACCCCAACAACTCAACCGCCAGTACTCACATGATTCCGTATCATGGGGCGTGAACGCACGAAAGCTCACTTATCGGTCATGATAACGAGCCCGACAAGCTCAAAAATCGGTAGACGCTTTTCTTTTCTTCACAAGTGACATAACAGTGACAACTATTGATTTATTTTTATGCCGACACAGCGTTTACAGTGCACAACCTTCATGTCACAAATGTTGCGCTATCAGACTATCACCGGCAAAGTTCTGGGCGGTAACGAAAGCAGATCTCAATCTTCCCGATTGAGTCTAGGTGTCACATACACTTCTGTCTGCTGCCACAGCCGCCTGTTCGCGTGAAAGGTACACTCGGACCGGGAAAAGCTGAACGAATATCACAATTGCGACCAGCAGAACTGAATTTACTGACAGTATCAGATTTAGTTTTTGAAATAGTCAAGCATTTTATGTATTACAATGGGTCTTCCCGCCTTTTTCCCTGGGCAACTTACAGATTTCCCCAAAATTCCAGCCTCTCAGCGATTTTTATAAAATCCCCCCCCCCGATGGCAGTCATCCTGATTAGATAATATGACTCCAAGGAGTTTTTCCCGCTCCAAAAGGAGTACTGATGCAACCCCCAACACTCACATACCTAGCACTAGATAACCTGATTAGACAAAGTATTTGTCCTTTCTAAGGTGATGAATTTAGTTTACTGACATAACAACAAACAGAAAAGAAACATTCATATCTCAAAATGAACAGGAGAAATATGCACCTTATCATGGTCAAGTGGCTGACCCTAGGCTGTTTCCGATTCTAAAACCTAAACTTTTCTCGCTGGTAATAAAGAAGCACACTACCAGACACAAAATCAAATATAGCACTGATACAGACCCTTTCAATAACATGTTGCAACCTCAAACGATAGCGTTCTTTTTCCTGCTGAATGAAGAATTCTCGCATTGGCTCTGCAACAAGGTTTGGAGGAGGAAGCTGAAAAAAAAGAAATTTCAGAGAAAATAAAATTTGGTTGGCAGCTGTCTGATTAGTTGCAGAGTAAAAAAAAAAAAGCCAAGCTCAGAGCAGCAAGAATCCAAATTCTGCAAAATCTTAGAGCCTGCGTTCAAGACAACTTCTTGTTTCTTGGAAAACCAGGAACCACCAAAGGATGACTTATTTTGCAAAATCACTGAGCAAAGTGAACATTGGGTGTGTTATAAATGTCAAATATAATTAAAATCATTTAGGTGGTGGTCTCCTTTCACCCTGGCTGTTTGGGAAACATTTTACAAATATAAGGAGGCATTTGAATACAATATACCTTCCTCATGTTGGAACTGAACTCGTATCATTTAATGGGAAAGAGAAGAGTTTAACCATTATGATAAATGTTCAAGAACTGTCTTTCTTCAGTATTCATTAAAAAAAATAAATGCATTTATGTTAATTAAAACATACTTGCTCATTTTTTGTTCAAACAATCAACGTACATACATAGTGTGCATGGACTGATAAGAATAATTATTTTGCATAAAAAGAGCGAGCTCTATATTTGCAACATATTATACAGAGGCAGAGATTGTTTCGCGGCGGATGCAACAGCATAAGGTCATATGAGCGAGTGCGCGGGACACATTAAATATTTTCAGTTGGTAGGAAATTTTGAATTTTGCCAGGGTGGCGGCCGAAGCCTACTCTTATCAATTTTAGACGACTAAGGGAAATTTAATGAGCGAAACTTTCACATGGGACCTCCGAGATTTTGCGCCCTTGTCCGAGAAGGCTAGTTGTAGATCTTTCCTACCAGAGGATCAGGGGTGTGGCTGAAAGATAGCAGTAAGGAGCTAAGAAGTAGCAGCAGAATGGCTGCAGAAAGAGTCAGGAGCCCAGAAAAGGGGCAAAGGAGGTGAGGGGGTGGGGTAGAAGGTGGAGACCAAAGCAGATGATAGAACATTGGTAGAGAGCAGGAAAGGAGACAATTTTCGAGAAGAAAATATTACGTCACTACCTAGATTTGAACCCAGGACCTTTGAAAGAGAGGCGAACACCTGAACCTCTAAGCCATGAGAGCCCCCAAGCAGAGACTTCAAGAAGAAGGTTCTCATACAAAAAGAGCCTTACCATGGGAACAGACAAAGTGCTGGTCACATTGCCCTGGAGAACGTAAGTGCAATTCACCATCAAAAAGTCCTTGAAGCCCACAGGTGGCTTTGGGGCAACATTGCACATTGTACGATGACGAGATGCAATCTGTAGAGAAAGTCAGGTGATTAAAAAAAAAAATTGGACAGGTTTGTTAGTCCAATTTTTGTTTTGAACATTTAAAATGAAATAATAAATAGCATTTGTATACTGCAAATTCCAACTCAACAGTAAGATCCATGTGTTTTAAAATCTACTTTATTTACCCAGCAGACCTGATAGCATTCTGAAATAAGCTCAACTTCCTGGGATGCATACAATGCAGTGCATGCTGCATTTTTACTGGGACTAAAACTAGCAATGCCAATGAAAATTTAAATTTTCACTTTAGCCCTTTTTTATTTGGTACCTAAAAAAGAATTTTCAATTCTAAGAATTATGCTTCTTGAATTTTAAGAATCGGTTCATAAATAAAAAAGTTATGGGGTTGTAAAGGTCGGCAAAATATGGATGACCCACATATAGGAAAATACTCCTAAAAAGTGGACCACGCAGTAGCAGATTCTGTAAGAAAATCGACGATATCTCTGTAACTAATCGGAGTGTTAGAGAGAAACTTGGCTACCCGATGTGTTTTTGGGTGTAGAAATCATTTCTGCAGTCAGATTTACTACCCATTTCGTAGTTATTTTGTTATAATTAAAATTATGGTGTACATATTACGATTTTGCGAAAAAGGGGTGTCGGGATGAGCCCATTTTATTTATAGCATCGTATCACAACATGGGATCTTTAAGAATATATGTCGGCAGCGTGACTAAATAATTGCAAAGCTTTTTATGATGACTTTAGACCATGCCAACCGTAAAAGATAAGTTAATTCAATCTAGCATGCCGTACAATTAAAAATTCTTTTTCCCCGCTGAGACGCGAACACCCCGAGACGAGATAACCTCGCCTCGGAATACCCCCATTGCGATGCTACAGGGGAATAGAGAGAAAAACAACCGGATGCGCGCGCCCGCCATTGCCCTATTTCAAGTGACCAATGAACGGGCCCGGAATAGTGATGCGGGGATTTGTAGGTCACATACATTTGCCGCGAGAGCGAGGGGAAAATGGCCAGTCTCCGTGCGAAGCCGCTTTGGATAGGGGGGTAGTCGTGCATTTATGATCGGGTCTAAACAACTACTTGACACAGAACGTTCAAATTTGAGCACACTATAGAGGATAGATAGATCTATTACCATCTCGGCGTTGAAATTCAAACTCCTTATAGTTTTCAGTGTACACGATACGAAAGTGTTCCCGACACCAAAAGTATAGGTTAATTTATGTGTACAAACTTCAACGTCCACATTTCATTAGTTTGCCCTATTTTCTGATTGGTTGCCGAGTTTCATTCGGATTGGTTCGGAAATAGAGCAGACTGAGGTTGACAAAGTTAGTCACCTACGCTTCGGCCGGGTCCGCAAAATCGCCCGCAAACGGGGACCAAATTTCCGCCGTGCGGGAAAGCCCGATTGGCGTTGCTTAGCAATGACCACGAAAATCCTTTTTTTGCCAGAAAGTGTTTGCAAATAGGTGTATTTTGTAGCTTTATTTTCACAGAGCATGGAACTTTTTGAATTTTTGAAATCAATCAATAAATAAAAAAGTTACGGATTTTTTAATCAATTAATTTCTGGTACACTTTAATGAAAAAACCCCAAAATATCATATGGGACGTTCTTTGGTGAGTCTTGAGACAATATTCATCATAACTCGCTCATTTCTGGGAGTATTTAAAAGAAACTTGGCAAGCCAGTACATTTTCTAGTGCAGAATCTAGTCCTGCTTTCAGATTTTTCATAGCTATCCTACTTTTTGAGTTATGAAGACGTTTATAGGTAAAAATGTGGCCGTTTTCGGTGCGTTTTGAGACAATATTTGTCATAGATCGCCTATTTCTTGGAATATGTAAATGAAACTTGGCAGTCTAGTACATTTTTTAATGCAGAATCGAGTCATGCAGTCATATTTTTAATATCTGTCATACTTTTTGAGTTGTAAAGACATTGACAGGTAAAAAAGTGGCGTTCTTTATAGATTTACAAAGTTTATCTGTCATATGTTCTCCCAAAGTCATGATTTTTGAATGAAACTTGGCAACATAAAAGGAACCTCCTTGCCAAGCAATGCTCTGGATCAATTTGTCACAAAAATGTAAGTAGAGAGCTACTAATAAATCCAGTTCTGTACTATTAATAACATGCATACTTTGTTATAGAAAATAAGATCGTCTCTGTGTATATCCATTGTTGGACAGCGTCCTATTGTGTGGTAGATTAAGATGCGTTCAGATAATATAGTTTACAAGTCATGGGAATATTTCGCATGTGTAGGCTACAACTCATACAATAAATGTAACATATTTACACCCCCCCCCCCTTCTCTCTCTCTCTCACGCGCGTGCACTCACGCACGCACGCGCACTCACACATGAACGATAACAATGTATAAACGGGACTATCTTCCCAGACTGGACTAAATAAGTACCATACTCTTTAATAATAATCTTAATGCCTCACTTTTCCAAACAGAGCACACAGGACGAGTCCAAGTGTGTGCTTTCCCACGAGGGAGGAATACGCTTTCATAACGCAAACACAATGCCATACACCACTTCTCAAGATGTTTGCTTTTCTGTTTCTATTCTTCTGTCATGCAATCAAGCAAATAAAAATGACTACATCTATTGCATTGTGACTAAAATGCAACAAAAACGCAAGTTATCAAGGCCCCCGTTTAGTTTTCAAGTATCCTTCCCCCCCTTTCCGGTTCACATAAGCTGGACCTCGTTTGTAGAGCCCGAGGCGACCGATGGCTGATGACGTCACTCAGTGGAAATTTCCCAGCCGCAGGTCGTTCACCCAGCACACGCAAATGGCAATGTCGCTTTTTTCCTTAGTTACTCCCACATTTTTAAAGATTACGCGAAAACCGCTAAACACAGAAGCTTGAATTTTAAGGGAATAAAGAAAAATGGTGTAAAACGTATCAGTCAGTTTGACAAATCACAGCTCCGAAAAATCTTCAAAGCGCACCACATCAACCACTTTCGCAAACGTTTTCGACTGCTTCTAGGATGGGTACAATGTTGTCAAACTGCATACTACGAGATTGACCTCTTTTCTGATTGGCTGCCAAGTTTCATTCATATCCATTCATGAGAAGCGGCGTGAGAGCGAGTTGAAGACAACAACCTTTGCGTTAGTGCGTCCCACGAAACACCCACGCTGCGGGGGCCAAAAATCGGCAGAACAAAACGCGCTCGGTGGGCATTGCTACATTGCTACTAAAACATTAACATAATTGCAAGACTTTTCACTGTTTAATGTCGGGTACCCATTCACATCTGGGTGAAGTGAGGAAATTCATGTAAAAAAATGGCTTTCAAACAAAGTTTGGAAGGGTGCAAATTTGAGGAGTGGAAAACCCCCCCACGAAAAATGCCAAAACTACCTTAACCCTTAAACCATATACCGCTGATAACCGCTAGTCACTTTAATTCCCAGTGCTAGAAACAGGGGATGTAACTCCAGATGACTCTCGTTGAGAGCAGAAAGTACCGATAATGTCATGAGAGCAGTTCTACACTGAGAGTTAGAAAAGTTTGCGAGTTTTTAAGAAAAATTAGTTCGATGATGATTTTGACAATAGTGGTGGTAGTGGCAGGGGATCACCACTAGAGCTACCAGAGGCTAGATCTACGGCTGGGTCTAATGATGCTTTGACTGAAGTGGTCAAGGGATCATACAAAAGACTTAACTCAAAGAGTTGGTCCTAAAAACCAGAGTTTTAACCTTTCCCCCTTTTTCCCAAACTGCATTCATAAATAACATTTTCAAACTTCAGTAAAATCTAACTACAATTAAAGACACAGTAAATAAAACAATGAACCAACCTAATTTTTTCTAGTATCTCAATTTTAATTCAGGATTGTAGGGATGTATGAAAAAAAAAAAAGAATTCAGGGTTTTAAGGGTTAATAATAATCACAGAATGTAAATTTGGTATCAAATTAAAGAGGAAAGAAAACTGTATTTGGTGGTAATAAGGAGGCTAGCTTCTCTGCTCATTTTGGACAATCTAACCATATCTATAATACACAGTCGTACACAACTTATGGGAAAAACTAAACTATACGAAATAAAGCACAAAAGAATTGATTGAGGAAGGAATTCAAAAGATTCCGCTTCCATACTTTACCTGTCGCCTCATGTTGAGGTAGGTCTCATAGGGATTGGGAGGTTTCTCAAGCGGCTGGTTCATCTTTGCAGCGGCAGCAGTCGCTACTGTGACTTGTAGTGTCTGCTGCTCTGTTTTGTTCCTCAGCTTTCTCTTCCTGGGTGGGAAACTGGAGTCATCCGCTCCACTATCTTCTCCCTTTTGAGATCTGGTAGTGCTTGAATTATCACCTTCCTCTTTTGGATCTGAACCTCCTGTTATTGTACGGTTCATTAAGATTAAAAGATGAAGGTCAGTTAGTTCTTTGATAAAATTTGAAATACAAAAGTTCTGTTTCTTAAAAATAGAAAACTAAAATTAACTCATTTTTCACTCACGTTCAATCAAAGCTTCCAAGTGACAAACATTATAATACTGATTTTTTTAAAAAAGGGAGCGAAAAAGCAATAGTGGACCAGAAATAATAGCCACGAGGGATACAAACAGGATCTGTACTCCTTTTACTAGAGGTTTTACGGCGCTCGCAACTGCATAAGGTTATATGAGCGCCAGAAGTTTAGAGGTGTTACAAGAAAGTAACAAACATAAAAAAGAAGAAGGGGAGATAAGGACGATAGATGTTTGATAGGAAGGAAGAAGCAAACGACACCAGAGCACCCGCCAGCCACCCACTGTTCTCCTGAGTTTCCTAGGGTCGACTATTATGTTTACATCACTGCATGCAGAGGCATGTGTTTTTATCACAGAAAGGTAAAGGAAGTGAATTAATTCCTACCCCCCCAAAACAAAACAAAATCAAACTGTTTACAACAACAACCACCAAGAGCATAGAAGCTGGTCAGCTCACCAGAGCATTTAAATTTAAACAACATATAAGGACAAAGCATAATAAAGTAAGGCTAATAATTTCGTTTTAGGAAGCAAATACCCAGAGAAAGTTTATAGGACAAAGACAATAAAAAGGAAAGTCAGGAGTGTGGCTGGAAAGAGACACCAAAGAAATATATACCAACAGTTAAAAACCCGTGGTTCAGTTGAATTGTTGACTGCCAGTCAGTTTGGCTACATTTCATCGGAAAAGAAAATGACAAGATAAAACTATGAAAAGATGTAAAAGGAGTAGACCAAACCTGAGAGCCTATCATCAGTTACAGTAATAGTAAAAACACTTTATAAAGAGTTCCCTGCTCATGAAAAAAATTTTAAATTCTGACATTCTTTTGAATTTTGTAACCGTATCAAGATGAATTTTTAAAAAAGAAGATATAACAGACAGTGGAAAAAAAGAAAAAAGAAAATGCAAAATAGGAAATAATAATGGGAGCTAGGAATACTAAATCATACCAAAGATAGTACATCATAACAAGATGGGCCACTTCTCTCTTTGAGCCAATTAAAAAAGTGTCCTCAAAATTTGGTGGCGCCCTCTTCACGAACAGAGTTACCCTACTTGAGTTTTAAAAAATCAAAGTGAAACTAACAAGTTTTGGGATAAATTCCGGAAGAACGCTTTTTTAAAATGGTTACGCTGACAAAAAACCTCTTCCGGAAGAAAGGGTGATGATTTTCTTTGCTTAATTTGACTTTAGAATGAAAGGCGAGAGGTCATTAAAATAAAAAACCCATAAAACTCCGCACTGAACGTACCCGAACTGCTGATGAACAGCAGTCGATCTGCGCACGCAAGGAGGTGCTATTCCTATTCTTCTTCTGGAAAAACGAAAGAGAGCTTCAAAACAGACTGCAGCGCCATCTGAAGCAAAGAGCATACTTCCTGCGGACACTTTTTGGCTGAGTGGTCCATCTTGTTATTTACTATCATTGATCATACTGACAGGTCAGCATCGTGACCACAAAAAAGTCTCAGGCATGAAGAAAATTTCCTGTGATAGGTCATTTTCAATCAGGCACCTAGATTGATTTTCCGGCCTTTTCTAGTTTTTTTTCTTTTTCTTTCTTTTCATTCATTTTCAGCGTTTTCTCTACCAGGAAAGCTTTAAATAATATTTCTGGCCTTTTTCAGTTCTCCTGGTTGAGAAGGAACTTTGTTTTTACCAATTGTTCTATTATTTTTTTTTCCAACTTCAGAAACATTAAAAATACAATTCTTCACGTCCATTTGGCTCAAAAATGTGACGATTTCCCAAAGCATCAACGAAACTTTAACCAACGCCACAAAACTCACCATTTTTCTCTGACCCTTTGCCCTGCTGTTGGGCTTGCTGAGCTTGTTGCATCATAGCTGTGTGAGACCTCAATGTCCTGGTCGGTCGCTTCTCTTTCCCCTCCTCCCCAACCTGTCCATCGCTCTGGTCTGCACGGCCGTCGCTCTCCCTTGAGCAAGACTCCTCAGTGTCCAGATTCCGTACCAAGCCACTCGTTGGGTCAAACGGCTTCCCTTCTTTGTCTGTGGTCGGTCCCCCAGCCCCTGATCCCGCCCGTGAAGATGGCCGAGGTTGAGGGGATGACGTGAAACGAGAAGTTAAAGCGTCCAGTTCATGACCTGGGACTGAAGTGCTGGAAATATTCCTCAATGCTTCCTCCCCACCCTCCCAATTGTCTCCACCTTCTCTTGTGGGATTCAGGACGTACGGGAGTGCCGCCTTCGCCTGAGGTTTAGAATCATCAGCCATCTGAGCACCGCCCTTGGTGGGCATAATGATTTTCAACGGAGGAACTTTTGGCGTGGACGGCCTGCTGTCCTGCTCTGAGGGAGCAGGGTTCGAGTCTTCAGGGTCCACTTGTAAAGGAGAATCACAGCTAGAGGTGTCCGACTTATTATTGGAGGAGCTGAGCTCTTCCACACGTGGGATGACGGGGCGTGCGGTGGGGTCCAATCGAGGCAGCTGGTGACTCGATGGGACCGGGTTCGCATCCCCAACTGATGTCAGGGGCTGAGAGGAGCCCACAGGAGTAGCAGCAGAGCCAGGAGTGCTACCTCCTGACGCAGCCACTGCGCGATCACTGAGACCCGTAACAATACTCCCCCCACCTTTGTTTCCTCCCCTCCCAGCGAACATCTGAAATGGGAGGGAGGAGGAGGAGGAAGAGGAAGAGGAGGTTAAATTTCTACTGTCTGGAGCGGGGTGGGCTGTTGGGGGCTGGCTGGGGTGTTGTGATGAACTGGAGGAAGAGTTGGGACCCGAGGTTGTGCTGTTCAAGTGATGGTGAGGGTGTTGATGATAAGGGAGAGGGTTGAGCTGATGATGAGACGGTAAACTTGAGGCTATCACTGATGACGAGGATATCGTGGACGAGGACAAGGTAACAGACGTTGACGATGACGAAACAAATGAAAATTGACATGAGGTGGATCCACTGTTTGTAACATGGTGAGATGAGGAGGAAATTGAAGTTGATGACGGGGCAAATGTAGAGGAAACCCCAGATTTTTCAGACCCGAGGCTTGAGCTTGGAGAAGTGTGTTGCAGATTGAGGGGCTTCTGTCCTTGTCGGACGTGGTGATAGTAACTCACAGTCTGACCCGGAATGTGCTGCTGCTGATGTTGTTGCTGCTGTTGTTGCTGTTGCTGGGAATGAGGATGATTAAAAGGCTGGTATGGATGAGATTTTTGCTGCAATGACGACAACGAAGACGATGAAGATGACAAAGAGGATGGGAGTGACGATGACAACAGTGGCAGCGCTGATGACTGTTGTTTGTTGATATCGTTCGAGGTAACTGAGCTTGAGCAGGAAGTGTTGCTGAAAGTGTTTGAGGTCTTGGTGTTGTGCCCACTCGAGTTGACAGCAGCCGGGAACACCTCCATGTGGTCCTCGTCATTATCTGTGCTCCCAACGCCCTCCATACCCTGAGGGGTAAACGGCTCTGTCGCAATCCTTTCCAGTGAGTGGGAGTGGTTGGGGGGTGGTGGCACTGACGCAGAACCAGAACCACCGGGGGGCACTGTAGAATCGGGGCATCCGTCTGCCTCTGCAACCACAGAGGCACCACCCCCACGGTTTTGCCTCATCCCAGAGCCGGGCTGGACAATTCGGGACCAGCTGTCCTCATTTCTTTGGCGTGAAGGAGCAGAGGCCAACCCTACCGTGGGCTGGCGGTCAAATGAGGAGGAGGATGATCGAGCATTGCCACCTACAATGTCGCCCTCTGAGGTCACCTCACTTCCGGAATCCACAGTGAGGACATTCCACTCAGAAACCCGCTGTTGTTCGTCTGTGGTTGATGAGGACGAAGACGACGATTTCTTTTGTTGAAACTTGAGAAAGAGACGAGGTGAGGGAGAAGGATTGACCTTCTCAGGGGATGGGGGCACAGACTGACGGCGTCCTGCAGTTCCTGCTGATCCAGGTATGGCCACCGACGACGAGATGGAAGAGGATGCCCCAGCTGATCCAGCTAAGTCTGTTTTTCCTGAGTTACTGTGAGACTTGAAGTCTGCAGACATTTAAAACAAAAAATGTACCTTTTATTATACAAATTACTTGTTCAGGGACAGATACATTTCTATATAAGAAAACAAAAAAATTGGACCCTAGTTTTAATAGAAGAACAAATGCTGATCTACGTGTCACTAAAAAGCAACATGGAAAAGCGTAATAATAAAACCATAAATCCACATGTACATTTCAAAGAAACTAACCTGACTTTGTAGCTAACACTATGGAGGGTCTTGTCCCAAAAATGAGTTATAAGGGAACACAATATACAATGTACAGCATTTTATAAAAGCGAAACTGTAGCTCGCTTGACCGTTTGTAGAGGAGTTTCTGTGTCCCAAGCACACATTTTAACACCATGAGAAACTGTATGGACTAGGAAGATAAATATTTTATTGTATATAGAACTTGAACAGGCAGTGACTGGTCAATCAACAGCGTAGGAATAATTGTGTTGTCCCTGGGAATGTTTCATGTCACATGGTGCGAGGACAACTAAATCTACGAAAGAATAAAGATAAACATCTCAAGCATTATTTCTCAAAATCATACACATACCAAAAGAAACAAAACAAAATTTAAGAAATTTAGAGACCACAGACACCCCTGTCTACAGTCCTGCCTGTTCATTGACCTCCTATTACACTGGCAATAGTCTAACTGGAATCTACACCAAAAATGCCATAAGTAAGCCAAGTTTCAAATTGATTGATTGAGAAATAAAGAAGTTACGAAAAAAAAGACATGCAATATTTCCAATTTTACAGTCCGTTTCTCTAAAATATTTTTCTATATAACACTACAAACTGAATCCCGACAATCAAACTTACACAACATTTTTATTTATTGATGGATTTTGATGATTCAAGAGCTGTTCTTATCATTACAATCTCTATAACCCTGTGTTGTTTATTTGCTCCCAAGGCAGTTTAAAAATTTCAGTTTGGCATTGCTATATTTTAATATACCCCCTTTGGGAATGGCCTACAGACAACTTTAGTCAGCAGCACTGCCCTGGTGGGAGAGCCTTACGGTGTCACACTGTTTTATGAAGAGAGTTTAAGTACAGATTCCCGTAAAAATATGAAAGATTAGAAGCATTGTTTACAGATGGAGTTGATAATGATTAGGGAGTAAGAACGGAACTACCAGAAAGTACTAATTTCCGTAAAAATATGGAAGATTGGAAGCACTGTATAATGTGTCTGCTAGGAAGTTTTAAAGAAGAAAATGCTTACCATCATCAATATTTCTTTCCTCTTCCTTGTTAGACAGAATGCTATCCGTGCTAGAAGCTTCACTATGACTATCACTGTCACTGCTATAATTTGCTGAATTCCCTCGTAAAATGGCCTCAATCTCGCTGGTGGCCACATTGATAGAAGTTTTTCCTTGCAGATTTGCCTGTAGAGGATTGGCTCCATGCCGTAGAAGTAGCTGTACCAACTGCAAGAAAATAGGGAATGGAGTGACAAAGCAATTCCACTAACTACAATGTGAAAATTACCAAGGAAAGGGGACAAAGAAAGAAAAAAGGAGAAAACATTTAGAGTTTTTCATTTACAAATTCATTGAACCAATATAAAAAACCAGCAATAAAAATAAAGAAACCCAAACTATAAATCAACGCATACACTGCAAATTCCCTGAAAAATATTAAATAGTAAAAAGTCAAAAACTAACGGAATTCTCAATAGTTACTTACATTTTTTAAATATGTTACAAAGCCCCTTATTTCAGACCTAAATTCTTAAAATGGAGATAATACCTTTCTATGACCACTGCTGGAGGCATCGTGTAAAGGTGTGTCGTCGTCAAAACCTTGAACATTGACATCAGCCCCGGCCTTGAGCAACTGTTTTGCAACACGTAAATTACCAGAGTTGCACGCTTCATGGAGAGCTGTCCAACCTATATGTACAATGAAATAAAATAAAAATCATTTAAGAATAAGACTCATTAATATATAGAGCCATTTCATGATCAAACAACAAGGGTATGTAAGGGAAAGTACTTTACTGTAACCAAGGACTTGTTGTTGTTATCGATCCAGTAACAGCTGGGCTCTCGCCCTTCTGTCCAATGCCATGTAGTGATAAGTGCAGGTCTGCTGCAGTTGCTGTAATGTTCCATAGAGTGTGTTGTCAATGTTAGGTCTCGGAGGGAGAAGGGTAGCTCTGATGTCATTTAGGGCTGTACAGTGGAACAGGTGATGATCCACAGTCTCATATGCATAGTCACAAGGACTTGGTAAACGTTAGAGGTTTAACACCTGTATCAAAACTAGGTTATTTACAGGAATAATTGGAAAGACAAAAACCATACTAAATAAAGTAATATCAAGATTTCTAGAAACTACAAAAGAAGTAAGCAATATTTTTTTTTTCTGTCACTGTTGGACTGCGTGCAAAATTAGTCAAAGCAAGATACGAGCTAAATAGCTCCTGCTGCAGTACACATTGTTGTTCTGTTTCAGGAACCAACATCCCTGCACTCCGGACATGTCCATTGATGCTCCGTTGCTCTCTCCAAAATGTCGCAGAGGTTCTTTCCACTGATTGTGCCAGTGCATATCTGGTTGAACCAGAGAGGGTTTACAGTAATATTACTGTAAACTGTCTGGTTGAACGTTCTTCTGTTCTTTTGCAGTACAGCCACAATACAAAGAAATAAATACCTTGATTTATCAGTCTGTGCGACAATTAGTAAAAACAGGATAAGAATTTCCCAGTACAACTGACATTTGACACCTTCAAGTACTCCCTAATAAAACTAGCAAACAAGAAGCAAGCAGTTCTAATAAATACCTAGCAAGTCAATCCAAAACCTACACATACAACTACTACCATGATTATCTAATTTACCTTGTAGCTTAGCAATGATCACGAAAATCCTTTTTTTGCCAGAAAATGTTTGCAAATAGGTGCATTTTGTAGCTTTATCTTCACTGAGCATAGAACTTTTTGAATTTTTAAAATCCATCAATAAACAAAAAAGTTACGGATTTTTTAATCAATTAATTTCTGGTACACTTTTATATAATGAAAAAACCCCAAAATATGGGACGTTCTTTGGTGAGTTTTGAGACAATATTCGTCATAATTCGCTCATTTCTCTGAGTATTTAAAAGAAACTTGGCAACCCAGTACATTTTCTAGTGCAGAATCTAGTACTGCTTTCAGATTTTTCATAGCTATCCTATTTTTTGAGTTATGAAGACGTTTATAGGTAAAAATGTTGGCCTTTTTCGGTGCGTTTTGAGACAATATTTGTCATAGATCGCCTATTTCTTGGAATATGTAAATGAAACTTGGCAGTCTAGTACATTTTTTAAAGCAGAATTTAGTCATGCAGTCAGATTTTTAATATCTGTCATACTTTTTGAGTTGTAAAGACATTAACAGGTAAAAAAGTGGCATTCTTTACAGATTTACAAAGATTATCAGTCATATGTTCTCCCAAAGTCATGATATTTGAATGAAACTTGGCAACATAAAAGGTTCTTCCTTGCCAAGCAATATTCTGGATCAATTTGTCACAAAAATGTAAGTAGAGAGCTACTAATAAATCCAGTTTTGTACTAGTAAAAGCATGCATACTTTGATATAGAAAATAAGATCGTCTCTGTGTATATCCATTGTTGGACAGTTTCCTATTGTGTGGTAGATTAAGATGCGTTCAGATAATATAGTTTACAAGTCATGGGAATATTTCGCATGTGTAGGCTACAACTCATACAATAAATGTAACATATCTACACCCCCCCCCCCTCTCTCTCTCTTTCTCTCTCTCTCTCACGCCCGCACGCACGCACGCGTGAACGATAACAATGTATAAACGGGACTATCTTCCCAGACTGGACTAAATAAGTACCATACTCTTTAATAACAATCTTAATGCCTCACTTTTCCCAAACAGAGCACACAGGACGAGTCCAAGTGTGTGCTTTCCCTAGAGGGGGGAATAGGCTTTCATAACGCAAACACAATGCCATACCACTTCTCAAGATGTTTGCTTTTCTGTTTCTATTCTTCTGTCATGCAATCAAGCAAATAAAAATGACTACATCTATTGTATTGTGACTAAAATGCAACAAAAACGCAAGTTATCAAGGCCCCCGTTTAGTTTTCAAGTATCCTTCCCCCCCTTTCCATTTCACATAAGCGGGGCCTCGTTTGTAGCGCCCGAGGCGACCGATGGCTGATGACGTCACTCAGTGGAAATTTCCACGCCGCCGGCCGTTCACCCAGCACGCGCAAATGGCAATGTCGCTTTTTTCCTTAGTTACTCCCACATTTTTAAAGATTACGCCAAAACCGCTAAACACAGAAGCATGAAATTTTAAGGGAATAAAGAAAAATGGTGTACAACGTATCAGTCAGTTTGACAAATCACAGCTCCGAAAAACCTTCAAAGCGCACCACATCAACCACTTTCGCAAACGTTTTCGACTGCTTCTAGGATGGGTACAATGTTGTCAAACTGCATACTACGAGATTTACCTCTTTTCTGATTGGCTGCCAAGTTTCATTCATATCCATTCACGAGAAGCGGCGTGAGAGCGAGTTGAAGACAACAACCTTTGCGTTAGTGCGTCCCATGAAACACCCCCGCTGCGGGGGCCAAAAATCAGCAGAACAAAATGCGCTCGGTGGGCATTGCTATGTAGCTGTTTAAAAAGCAGCACAGAAAGAAGTAGGCAGCCTAATTTCAAGGAAATTTTTATAGTATGTTTTATAGATACAATCGACCTTATTCAGTTCAAGAAGAATATGTCTTTCTTTGTCTAATTAGTACCTGTAAAACAGTGATATTATCCTTTCAAGAGGAGAAAGGTTAAGCGTATATTCCCAATACAAATATCTTCCTCAGTCCCAAATCCAACAAAGAAAAAACAAATCTCACCAGCATAATCTTTCATATTGACACTGGCACCAGCTTTGATGAGTCTCTTTGTCTGCTTGTAGTCCCCTTTCTTTGCCGCCATGTGTAGAGGCGCCTCTCCTCTCTCATTCCGCTTGTTCACTTTCTTATCAGCTGGAGTACGCTTTGTAGAGCTCACCTGCACCCCAGAAGATGGAGACTTTGGGGATGTGTCTGAGAAAGAGTAACAAAACTTCATAAACGAAAAGTTTGTACAGGGTGACAAGTAAGTTTGAGATGAAAAAGAAAGAAAACTTTTTAGACTTCTTGATAATGACATACGCATGACTAATAACAGTCGAAACTAAAAATTACAAACTGACACAGTAGTTTGCAATCTCTAATCACTGTTGTGTATAAGTTTTTGAGACAGGATTTGCTTACCTCACTCGATGTCAAACCCAAGGAGTTTCAGTTAAAACGGACGACTGCCATTACCGACACCCATCGCTTCAAGTTTTTTCTACTGTTTACTAATGTGCTTTCAGTCTAATCTTTGAGAGCATATAACTATTGGTCATTATGAGTTGATTGAGTATTGACAACTCAATAAAAATCCGACTTTTTTCCCAGAATGACCCGAAACCCACCAGTTTTGTCACAATGGCTAACAAACAACCTCACAACATTTTTCAACTGATGGACCTATACTATAATAAGTTGATGATGGGTCGGATGTAGGCTTTTCTTGTGCTACAGAAGATGACAACCACACTGGCCTAAGTCACGTAGAGGTTCAGAGTATAGAAGAGGCATGTGGAAGGCTAAAGGGATTAGTGACATTGAATATGGTAGTTTTTAGTTTTAGTAGAGGTTTTACGGTGCTCGCAACAGCGTAGGTCACATGAGCGCCAAAAAATTAGAGCTGTTACAAGAGAGTAACAAACCTAAAAAGAAGACGGGGAGATAAGAACGATAGATGTTTGATAGGAAAGAAGAACCAAACCACAACAGATCATCCGCCAACCACCCACTTGAACATTGTAGAGAAAAAGTATGTGGACAAGAGGAAAAAAACCAAAACAAGAATACTACTGTGCTAACCTCCAACTGTGGACTCTTCCATTCGCATAAGCAGTGCCATCTGCTGCCGTTCTGATAAAGGGACATTGAGTCGAGACACGCTCCCTGCACCACGAGGGGAACCCATCCCCATGTGCTCTGGGGAACCTTCCGGAACATTTGGACGCTTTCTTTTTGGGACTTGTTGCTGCTGGTTCTTTTTCTCTGAAGACAAAAAATAAAATAAGAGTAATGACGCATAATCTGTTTTTTTTTTTTTTATTTTCTGAAATTAACCCCCCCAAAAATTGTCTCAGCTGTCACTTTGAAAAGCCTAAGATGCCAATGTCCAATTGTATGTGCCTTTCAACTACCTTATCTGCAATGGTAAGCTTAACTAAAAAAAGAGAGGACATGAAACAAGAAATCCACTACAGTAAAAACACAAAATCAAAAAGCATAAATATGTGAAAACACTTTTAAAAACTTGAAGACAAATCAAGGCATTAAGAACAGCTTAAGTGTAAGCAGGTAACTTTTGCTTCACGCAAAAAAAATTTAAACGACAGATCCTACAAGTAAAAACACACTTGATATCTTCATTCTCTCACAACCAGCATTAATGCCTATCACTAATAATTTAAAAGGAGCTCAAAAAGCATATTAGATGGCTCCTAGGTACAACCCTATCATCATATCTTAACATTATGCTACTTTTCTTACATACTGTCATTATCATTTTTTTTAAATTTCAAAGTTGGATCTTACATCCCCCCCCCCCACCAACACACACAAACACAATACAAAAAGACTTTAAAAAAATAAGGAAATTGATCATGACTGTTGTTATGCTACAAACCCCCATCATTTTTTGTAATAAATTAAAAAAAGGTGTGATAAATAAACCACAATACAATGCGAGTTGCTGAAACTGGAGGGTAACTGAAAGGAATGTACTGACGTCATGAAAGCAAAATAAGAACCAAGGAGACAATAAAAGACTTTTTGTGAGACATACATTCCATCATTGTGGTACTGTAACAAACAGGTGAAGTTTTTATGTCAGTGAAACATCAGCAGCCCTCTGACAATAGTCACAATTTCTATGGAAGAGTACAGAGAAAAAAGCTACGCTCAACACACCATCTTCCTCCGAAGGTGATGATGGAGTTGCTAATTTTCTCTTGTTTGACTTCCCTTCCCCAGTTGATGGCTTGCTTGATGAACCCTTGTCCTGTGGAAAATTATGTTTAAAGGCGTGTTTACGAATTGCTATATGAACATTTTGTGAAAAAATTAAATACACACATGATGGAAAGTAATGGGTACTATGAACTATGACCCACTTTTGATTATTTGTAAAGATACATGGGTGTAGTATTGACGCTTTGTTCGCAATGAGTCAGCAGGATTTTTGATAAAATAGGAACATTTCGCAAGACAGGTCGGTTTCAAAATTACACTGAAAAGAACAGGGACCAGACAACAGCAGAGCACTATACACCACACACAGTTGTAGAATTGAATTTTGTAAGAAGGTTAAAAAAAAAAAGAAAAAAAGCCCAACCTCAAAACAGGTTACTAAGCAATTTACCACTAGTACTAGGCTCCATCTGAGCAACAGCACGAATTTTGCAAAATATTCTATATTTTTCTTTAAAACTCCAGTGTGACATAAAGTAACAAAAGTCTTAGTTTAAGTAAGAGTTTTACGGCACTTGCAACACAATAAGGTCATATAAGTCATAATAAGTGCCGAAGATTAGATGTGTTACAAGAGAGTAACAAACATGAAAAAGAAGGAGAGGAGATAAGGACGATAGATGTTTGATAGGAAAGAAGAAGCAAACCACACCAGAGCACCCGCCAACCACACGCAAAGCAAAGTCACAAAAGTTAACCTGATGCATGAAGACATGACGATGAAAATGGTGGCAGAGAAGAGGTAAAGAGAAATAAAACAGAAATTCACATAAAAAAACAATTAAAAAATCTTTTTTTTGCCACAATTTGGGACAAAATAGACATTCAGTTGAAAACTTGAAAACTTGATGTGTCTCCTGGCTTGATGGTACTAAACATACTGCACATCAAGCCTACCTATCACAATCATAAAGAAAAAAACCCCTGCACAGATAATGCAATGAATTATTTCAAAGACCCTACCGACCAATCCTGTTATAAAATAATGTCAATCACAATGATGGAAAAAATTTTTTTTTCATAAATTGTTAATCCCTCTAGTAAGAGAAGTAATCAAGAAGGTATCAAATTAGACAAAAAGTAAAAGAGTTCTGAAGGTAATGACCAGTTTATTTGTTGAGTAGTTTATAAATGAGAAGAAAAGCAGCTCCAAATTTGTTCCTTGTGAACATGGCCTTTCAAATGACAAAATTTATTTGTAAATTCGGTAAGTGTGGAGCTTACTGGGTCATTCATCATCAACAATGCCTTTCTCACCCTGGATCAGGATATGTACGGAAAATAAAATCACTCTTCACTTTTCCCTTTCATTCGCAAGCGTCTTTACATTATTCTATGTCTTTCCTCTTTTCTGTACTTGGTTCATTTGAGAGGTAAAAGAACCCTTTAAGTTGACAGGCTCTATTCTTGTATACTAATACGCCTTTTCTCCTTTTAGTTTTTAGTTTAGTAGAGGTTTTACGGCGCTCACAACTGCATATAAGGTCATATGAGTGCCAACTTTTCTCCTTTTAAAATGAGGCATTAAATGATGGAATAAAAAGCGCATCCTTTTGAGCTATAATGCTACAGATTGTTAAAAAGGCCGGAAAGGCAAAACAGAAGAAGACAATTTGAAAAATGAAAATGAACCATTAACAGTTGAGAAGAGCAAGCTAACTTTCAATGTTTTACCCCCCCCCCGTAATACCCATGAAGGCAAAGGAGGTGACTAGAAGTAAAGAACGAATGCATCACAAAATATCACATTATTACAGCAATCTCTGACATTGTATGTCATATAGGCACTGTACACTCTCTTTTCTGACTATGTCATTTTTTTTCTCGGCTCTTTCACTAAAGAGAAGATTTATCTATCTTTTACTATCTATTACTATCAATGTGTATGTTTATCAGACGACAATGATATGATATATAAGTCTGTATTTTCACTATCAATGTGTATGTTTATCAGTTTATCAGACGACAATGATATGATATATAAGTCTGTATTTTCAACTAAACACAACCTGGTCCCCCCCCCAGAAATAAAAAACAACCGAAAAAAAAGAGACCTATAGACCTAATAATCTTTTAAAATTGATAAAAATATAAAGTATTTTTCTAAGTTCAGGAACACATCGTCTTAATATCTAAGCTACAAAATATGACGAGTTCCATTTTTTCATATCTGTGCTGTGGTCAGGAAGGTCAATGACATTGCACCCTTAAGCAGGCTTCTTTTTCAACTTAAGCTCGAGATTCGGGACAAAAAATAAGGATACCCGGTTTAATCGTGATGAGTCGCAGGTTTAAATACTTTCACCTTAAACCAATGAACCCAAGACCCCGATATATTGGGGAGCAGCAGAAAAGTCCACGACCTGAGACCCCGATACTTCAGTTTCCTCCCACCTACCCAGAAGTAGACAAACAGATTGGAACACCGAGAAGCAGTTTTGGAGATAGGAGGGTGGGAACAATTTTATTACTGTACTTTATGTGAGTTTTTGCATGAGTAGCCTACTAACATAATACTATAATAGCATGCCTGTTTTTCTTGAATTCTGTTTGGGAGCCTGGTGTGTGTGTGTGTGCGTGTGTGTGTGCGTGTTAGGCCTGGGAGCCAGGGGTTCATTGGGTTAAAGTTAGAGTATGATTACAATGTAGTAATTTACGTGAATGGGATCAAATGAAAATTACAAAACTTAGCTTCCCCAAAGCCTTGTGTAGTGTACAGTACATTGATAATATGAAAATAAACTAACCTTGTGAGGGGGCGACTTCTTTTCCGACATCCCTCAACTTTAAACAGCCTTGAATCAACAACAAAAGGAGAATGGAACACAACAACAAACACTGAGAAATATGTGATCCGTTGGAAACCATCAAGTTCCTAGCACATTCCAATACATTTTCTCAGCAAAACTCATCCAGTCGCATGCCATGGTGAACTGCAAACTGAAAACAAACAAAAAAAAGTCCATATAGTATAATATATTATTATAATTACATTTTCTTATTGACATTTTAACCAAATTTAGGCCATAAAAAGCTATGGAACAAGTACTGATTGATGCAATGTCAGAGCCTCCATGATCCAACTTACTGTGCCCATGAACAAAAGTACTATAATTTATTAACCATTCACTACTATGCCTCATCCCGAAAAGGTGGGGTCTATATAATACAAGCAACCCCCAACAGCCCATTTACAGTCCGATAGAGAACCAGAGATGCCAACCACAGAAAACCTAAATGAGTATTGGGAAATATGAAAATGTGCATTTTCAGGGGAAAATGTGTATTCCCCATGACCAACCGGCCAACCAGAAATAGTAAAATGTTCAGGGTGTCCAGCAATATTTCCTGAAAAAAAATTACTAGTTCACCAGCTCGAAAAAGGGAGCACACACGCGTACAATATACATGTATCCAGTCAACAACATGTCAGTGTTCAAGGTCGTGCTGGGGCCTTGTTTGATTTAAGTATTTCAGTCTATTATATAATGTTTTCTTCTCATTATTACATAAAAAATAAATTCTGCTTTGAGAGTTCGGAAGGGCTTGGAACAAGAATTTCAACTATCAAGAGCCAGTCTGGGTGTCATGGTTCATATTATGAACTGACAGACTCAAATTATTGCTCAAACTCACAGAGAAAAGCAATAACTTGAATGGCTCAAGTAGACCCATGCACCGTGAGAGTACAAGTAACAACTGTGGTAGGGCAAGATGCAGTGACACTGAAAATCTGCCAGTCTTGAACAGAAAGCTACAACATACACTGTAGGTATAATTTACTAACTATCACCCATCTAAGTAGGTATAATTTACCATCACCCATCCAATGAAACGTGAACACTTTATTTCAATAACGCAGACTTGATAAGTATGAGGGGTCCCGATTCCGTACACGGCCTGCACAAACACGTGCTTTGCAGAAAGCTCTAATCAAAATTCTGAAATGTGCTTCCAAGTATTTGTCCTCCGGCGGTGTAGCCGTAACCCCCCCCCCCCCCCCCCGGATAGCATCTTAAACCAAAAAAAAAATCTCCTCCCCTATTCCGTAGTCATATACTTTGCAACGCCATTACTCCCACCAAAGACGACCTTTACTCACACTATGCCGCATTTATTTATGAAGTGAATGCGCGCAGGTTCAGTGACCGGTCACGATCGCGAGCCAGACAATCTAAAAATCGGACGACGCTTGTATTTTCTTTTCTTTTTTTTTCCCACAAGTAACAGCACAGCGACGAGTCCAAGTATTCATTACATTTTATTTGCACGGCGACATTGTGTTTATACTGCACAACCTGCATGCCACAAATGTTGCGTTATCAAACAACTGCTGGCAAACTTCTTGGTGGTAACGAAAGCGAAAGTAGAAATTGATTTTCCCGATCGAGCCTCGGTGTCACATACGCTTCCGCCTGCCGTCATAGCTGCCTATTCTATGAAAGTGAAACGTTCTCTCCGGACGGGGAAATGCTAAACGAATATAATATCACGATCACAACCGGCAAAAGTTGAACTTACTGACCACATCAGACTTGGTTTTCAAATATTCCAGGTCTGTGATTGTGATACTGTCAATACTATTTTGACAAAGGTCAAAGGATGGGACTTGAGATAATTAGGTTTACTCGCCCAAGCTGAATCTCATATTTTTCGCATTCCAGGATGCGTATTTTTTCATGAAAAGTCGTATTTGCGTATTTTCGGCAAAAAATCGTACTAAAATACGTAAAATTGTACTGGTTGGCATCTTTGGAGAACTAAAAGCTGTGTGCGTATCAAATTATAATAAGTCAATAAGAACAGAAAAATCCAGCTATGGCAAGACCTGACATACTGGTTCAGGGATGCACTTTCCCCTCTTTGATAAAATGCAATTGCACGGAAAATCATGAAACACATAGGCAAGGCTCAATCTGTAACAAACAACTATGAATATCATGTTTCTCACTGGTCTGGTTAAGTGATTAATAGCTGCCATGGAACCAGTCAAAATCTTTACTTCTAAAAATTAATCTCTTTACAGTTTTCCCAAGTAAATTAATTACTCATTATAGATATAGGTGCACTCTGTACAAAATACAAATTATTTTCATTGTCTAAAGGAACTTTTATCTGGTTGACTGACAAAGAAATCTGTAAATCAACCAAGGTGAACTCTGTATTATTATGCATTAACTAAGTGTACTTTCACCAATTTGTAGTTGTACAGAGCCTATACCTATTTCATGTTTAATCATCAGCTGGCCATTAGCAAAAACTACATAAGATGCACCGAGCACTGATCAGGTGTCCACCGCAGACCTGTTTGCTTACTGGCATCATGGGTAAAGGTCTATTACTATTGGCCTTTAGGCCATGTGTTATCAAGCTGAAAACCTCAGAAAGCAGATACAGCTGGCCAGTACCAAACGTCAAAAGAAAAATGAGGTTATGGCGAAGCTATGGCTATGTCAAGCCAAGAGGGCATGCTTTGACTTTTCACGTATTCCCAAACTCAGTGCTTAAAACAGCTGAAGCTGAAAAGTAAGGGAAATTATGCCGGAGGTGTGGGAGCTGCAAAGGCCCCCAGCAGGGTCCAGGGACAGCATTCTGGTGGAGGTTCAAGGGACGAAGCCCCTGAAGAAATTGAAATTTAGTGCAGTTACAGGGTTAAAAATGGCATTTGGGAGCCTGTTTGAAGAGAATAACCGGTTCTCACACGATGCTGTAGCATGTGATGCCAACGCATGCAGGTTCACTGACCGATCACGATGACAAGCCCGACAAGCTGAAAATCGGACGACGCTTGTATTTTCTTTTCTTACAGTGACAATGACAAATATTGATTTATTTGCGTGGCGACACAGTGTTTTTTATAATGAATGACCTGCATGTCACAAGTGCTGCGCATCAGACAATCACTGGCTAATATCTGGGTGGTAACGAAAGCAGATCTTGATTTTCTCGATTTAACCTCAGTGTCACATACATTTCCACCTGCTGCCATAGTCGCCTGTTTGAGTGAAACCTACTCTCGGACCGGAAAAAAACAACCGAATATATCACAATCGCGACCTGCAAAAATGAATTTACTGACCTATCTGATTTGGTTTTCATCAAGGACTATATTACATATTTTCCTGGGTCTTTCCCGGGGCAGTTCACATTTTCCTCATAAGCCTGGGTCTGCCAGGTTCCTAAAACATTTAACTTATTGCGACAGAATTACTGTTAATATTATCAATAGCTATAAAAGACGATACGATGACAAGTACGCATCTTTTGCCTCGGAATCTCAGTGGCCCTACGCAATCCCTTTTTTAAAATGGATGAAGTCGATATTGATGTGGGAGCAAGTGTGGAACTGTCAGAAAGTACGAATTTTCATAAAAATACGAAAGATAAGAAGCACTGAAAACTTTTGTTTCGAACAAAGCAGCCAAACTTTTAAAATCAAAATTAATATTATTTTTAAAATTCCACACTAGAATTATTTATGTAAATCTGATGCCTATAGTCTTGAAAATCTAGGTCTATACCATATAATTTATCAAAGGCTAAAAGGCCGCTATGGTTTTATTAACCTCTTAGTATGTTATTATAAGAATGAAAAAAATGGTCAGTGAGGAGTGAGGAGTACAAAAAGCCTTGACAAAAAAGAAGCTAGATTTTTCTTTCTAAAGAAGGGCCTGTCAAAACGATCCGTATTAAAAACACATGAAGCTGCAGAGAGAGCCCCGAGCACACCTCTGTGATTGGCCGAAATATAGATGACGTAATTTTACCATCTATTTTAGTTGTCTCCCTCGCCAGTTGACTAGAAAACTAAGGGCTTGATTGAAGACAGTATTTTTTTCCCAAATTAACTTGGATCAGAATGGAGGGGACAATCATACATTTATAAAAGTATGAATATAAATTGGAAAGGGTGTTTATCTAATATAATTATCTTTGCCGTGTGCGTGTGTGAGTTTAGTGAATGTGTGTGTGTGTGTGTTTATGCAGGTACGTATCTACCAGTGTGCCCGCGGGTGCATGTGTGAACCTTCCTGTTCCTTTGTTCATGTGTTTGCCTGTGTATGTGGATGTATGTTCGTCTATTGAGCCATTGCCAAAACATGGGGGAAAAAACCACACACACATCTCACATTAGTGGGCATAAAATGTGAAGCATTATTAGTAGGAAAAGGCTAGCGTACTTATTCTACATATGATGGCTAGACTGACCATTAAAAAAAAATAGGCCTACTGAATTGTAAATATAAATTTTTAGTGTGCAGTACCTAAAGTATTTGTATTTGAGACGAAACCAGGTGCCTTATTGACAGTGCATGTATTTTAAACCTCCTGTTTTCTAATGTTAATAAGGCCTAAGATAAGTACGGCTAGACTTCTTGTCTAGCCGTACATAAGTACGGGTAGACAGCCAGGCTAGCCGTACTTAAGGACGGCTAGACTGACAGTCTAGCAGTACTTAATATTGATGGCTGAATTGTAAATGAAATTTTTAGTTTGCAATGCCTAAAGTATTTGCATTTCAGACAAAACCAAAAGGTGCCTTACTGACTTGCATGTATTTGAACCTGAATAATAACTAGATCTAGATAGATCTAATGAGACCTGTGTACTTAACAGGGTTGAGTCGATAGGGCCAAACCTAGATCTAAGTACGGCTAGACTGGCAGTCTAGCCGTACTTTTATTAAGGAAAGTGGCTATTCTCACCCGCCCGGAAGTTCTCGCAAGATCAACTCCTCCCCTCTTCTCTCTCTCTCTGTTTATTTCTGAATACTGTCTATCGGTGTGGACGATCAAATTGACCAAAACAAAGTTAAAAAATGATGTTAAAACACAAAAGTAAATTAATTTGGTTGTCTACAAAGATGCTACGGCTATTTAACTTTTCGAATCGAGCCGAACTACGCGGGTCGCCATTTTGTTTTGCCCGGAAATTCTCGCGCTACTCCTCTCTCTTTTTCTCTCTCTCTCTCCACTGTCCACAGACAAAATTGTACGCTTTTAGTAGGCTACAGTTGTAATAAAACGTTTGTTCACGGCACAGAATTCTACAATTTTTCTGTTATCACAGTGTAGAATTCTGTGGTTTAGGGTGAACGCAAAATTTGGTGAACGCGCACCGGGTGAGAATAGCCACAAGACTCGCCTGCACTATTCTCACTCCGGGTGAGAATAGAGGTGGCCTTCTAAAAAAGGCCGGCACTATTTCTCCGAACGTTCGGGAAAATAAAGCTGGGCACTATTTCTCCGAACGTTCGGGAAAATAAAGCTAGGCACTATTTCTCCGAACGTTCGGGAAAATAAAGCTGGGCATTATTTCTCCGAACACTCTGAAATCTCATCCTTTCCCGCAAATTTCGGATATTATAAAGATCTATAATTATAGTATAGATCTAGATCTAGATCTAGGCCTACCAAAGATTGTTCGTTTACAATGTGGTTCAATCGGTCCAAAAAATGTGCGCAGTAAATATTTATATAGAAATGCTACAACTGTAACTCCAAACAGTTTTTCGCTACAGATATGACGTGTTGCCTATGAAGGGTGCTGCTCTTAAACGTAATGTGTTGTGTTCACTCGTGTGCTGTCTAGATCTAGATCTAGATCTACGGAGGGTTTATTGATAACGACACGACATAGAACTGGCATCTGCGTTAGTCACTGCTGCGACCAATGTACTGACACTGGCAAGCCCCTTAATGTGTGTTATTCCATAATTTACATGTAATATCCGGTACTTAAAAAAAAAAAAAATTACGCACATTTAGGGTTAAAACAGCCAATTTTCTTCGGACAGGTGGACACACGCCCTTATTTGTTAAAATGTTTGGTGGTTGGTTGGTGGGGCTGTTCTAAATTTGAATTTCTTTCTGGTGGGGAAACCTTTTCTTTTTTCACGTTTTTCCCCTCATCTAAAAATCCCCTAGACTAGCCTCTTGAAAAATTAAAATAGTCTATATAGGCCCCAAAAATTTGCTCCCCCTGTGAGTGTGTGTGTGTGTGTGTGTGTGTGTGTGTGTGTGTGTGTGTGTGTGTGTGTGTGTGTGTGTGTGTGTGTGTGTGTATGAGTGTGTCCCTGTGTGTGGTTTTAAGTGGAGAGTGAGGAGTGTGTGTGTGTGTGTGTTTGTTTTTCGGGCTTTATTTCAGCCTATATTCAGTAACAGTTCAAAGTATACAAAAATAGAAACACAGGATCCATTCACTCCATATGGCTCATGAATGAGTCGTTTGTCTCTTTCAGTTTCACTCATTCATTTAATTCCCCTGTTCTCTCCCGCGGCTCATCCCGTTGGCATGACTTTCATACCCCACCCCCTCCCTCCAGGCACACACAAAGAAAATCTCACTCATTCCCTTGCACCCTGCAAACCATGGACAATAATATAGGCAAAACACTGCCTGAGCTGCATTCCTTTCGTTCGTGAACTGTGGACCAGGCCAGGGGGGTCGGTGTCGTCGTCTTGTAGTTGCTGTCGCCTGTGGATACACTCGCACATTCTTCCTTTCACCCGCTCTTTCACTCACACTGTCTCTCCATCCACAGCTCAGCTCGTCATACGTTCAAAAGTTGCCCACTGGTCATGTTTAGTTACTGTGTGTACATGTGCATGATGGTGGTGGGTGTGTGGTGGGTGTTACTGAAGGTTGTATGTAGGCGGGCTTGTCATGCGGTGTCCTTCCCAGACCAGAGGCAGAATGACAGTTGGCGCCGAACTCTCGCAATAAATAGGCCAAAAATCACGAGACCGGAAGCCGGAAACCGTTTGGAGAAATAAAGATCGGCACTATTTCTCCGAACATTCGGAGAAATAGTCACTTCGTTTAAAAAAATAGGCGTACTGAATTGTAAAAATTTTTGGGAGTGTATACAGACCCGGTAACCGGGAACAAAGTCACAAAGTATACAGACCCGGTAGGGGAACTCTTTTT
>NW_004797770.1:483395-484993 GCF_000002075.1 Aplysia californica | reverse complement strand
TGAACGCAAAATTTGGTGAACGCGCACCGGGTGAGAATAGCCACAAGACTCGCCTGCACTATTCTCACTCCGGGTGAGAATAGAGGTGGCCTTTATTAAGTACGGCTAGCCACTTCGTTATTAGTATTTGCTCCTCCAAAACTTAAATGTCAAATAAAGGATGTAGAACCTGCATTAGCAGTTTCAGACCCCATGTCAGCATTACAATCTTTGTAAATTTTGTGTCAAAAATGTTCGTTTTTTAAAAGTGATTCCTGGACTATCATTTTGTCATACGAGTACTGTTTGTCATAATTAAAAACATAATTGTGATAGCCCACTGTCTTTGGACACTACCTGATATAATATCTGTTTCAAAGCAAAAGAAACCTCTGTTTTTAACTCTTAAAGTGCATACACTTCTCTCTGTAGGCATGACTTTGTCTTTTCCAGAACATTGTGTATCATCGTTATATGTACAAGTCATGTTTGTCATCACTGGTTATTGCAAGTCAGCCCCATTGACTTTGTGCTTTTGCCTCAAATTAATAAAAAATTGTTTTGAACACATGTTTTTCTGGTATTGAGGCTTCGATAAATGTATTTGCGCAGCCTTTAACTATAGAGCAATGATAATGTCCAATGTGTATCCTTTCTTGTACATAATAATGATGACATGTTCAGTGAACTGCGTCATTACAATGCTTGTCATTTACCATTATGAATGGAGATCATAGTGTATAAAATCTTTGTTTACTGAACAAATGGAATTTTAAGTTTATAATTTGCCTCGCAGTTTAATCTGTTTTTCTCATCATTGCATTGTTACATGACAAGAAATACAGTGGTTGCCAAACCAATAAAAGACCCCCAATCTCCCAAACCCTACATTCCCACATCTCGTGCTATGATACTTCAGGAATATGAGCACTAAATGTCAATCTCTGTTTGACAGAAAAGGGAGTTAAATTGGCCAGGTAAGAAAAACATTTTGCACCCTGTGTCTCAAGAGTGACAAGAGAGTCTAATGTTATATAACTTTGAGGTATTTGCTTTCAACGATGGAGTTAAATTGAATCCATCAGCAAACCAAAGAGGTGTGCTAGGTGATCTCTGTTCTACTGTAGCTTCATGCATTAAAAAACCTTTCCCAGCCTTGCTACTCATTCATGAGGCTGAGGCTCACATTTTCCAAACTTTTCTCACCAAGATTGCACAACTTCTTACTGAGAAGGTACGAGCATTAGATTTAAAAAATGAAACTTTCTCTTTTCTAATAGGCTAGATCTAAGACTAGACTTGTGAAGTGAATAGATCTCTAGGCCTATGCTACACCATAATAATCATTGTTTATCAAAGTCAAAGCCCAACTCAGTCCACCAATTATTGAAGCAACTTGACTTAGCCTATCTCTATGATACAGCAAACAAGAAATCTAGATTATTAGCCTACCTAAAGCCTTCTTAGAAACTGGGTAGAATTCTTTGACAGTAACCTTGTTTGTTGTACACAAAAGCTCTAGATCTAGAGATCTAGATCTAGGACCAGTCAGTACAAATGAGAGAAATAGTGGTGTGTAGGCCTAGTGTGTGAGTGTGTGTGTGTGTGTCAGTGTGTGT
>NW_004797770.1:482033-483295 GCF_000002075.1 Aplysia californica | reverse complement strand
CCAAATCAACTTTTCAGTTGCGCTCATATCGGTTGAGATGGAATGATGTAACTTCCACGTTTGGAAGAGCACTCGTGTGGCTCTGACAAACAAAGCTGCCATCGGTTCTATTAGCGCTTCTTGACATCGGCATCGGACTGCTGAAACGAACGGGAGCCATTGAATGCGACTAACAAATTATGCAATTAGTTACACAATCACGAAAGTAAACACACTCATAATTTGCCAAATATTAATTGACAACCAAAACAAAATTAATTCAATGATAAGAATCTTCAAGGGCGTCGGAGAGTCGCAATTCTGCAAATAAATATTATGTCGTTTTCGTTCTCTTCGTACATTCCACACTTCCAGCATGGCCGCCATGGCGAAGCGACAACATCCGTTTCAATTCCATATTTTCCACGATTTTTCTCCGAGAATTCACCTGATGGTCAGTTCAAAACATGTATCCGTCAGATTCCACAACAACCATAGAACAGGATAAAATAAGTGACCAATCCAAATAAAAGCATGTTTAGGTGCAAAAACGTAAATAAACACGGGTACCCACCTCCAAAGGACACAATGCTTTGACTTTACGCGGGGTAAACGCTTTCCCTGATTGGACCGTTAGCTGAAGGAACGCGATTTCCTTCGGATATCTAACAGTACCTGCAATTGGCTGGAATCGCAAACTAGGACAAGGGGAAGTGACTCAATCGTTTAACTAGGCTAGGCCTAGGACTGTGTTGTGTTGGTTGAACCTGTGTTACGAAAAGAAAGTAAGTCTCCAGTTTCGAGTCGCTGAAAAGTTGCACAGCCAAGAATTTGTTCGAAGGGCATAATGACGAAACGCTCATGGTGAGTGAACATGACAGGTTTATCTTAATTAAAACAGCCTATTGCCCTCTAAAGGTCGCTTGGGCTGAACGAAAATAGACTAGACTACTAGAGTCTAGATATCTAGAATGTCGGGTCGTGAACTAAGCACAGACGAATTTAAAGTTCTTTAGGTCGTTAAAGTTAGTTATTTTACAAAGAGCCTACTTATAGATCTAGATTCTAGATCTAGTACGCCTGTGCGCATATAAAACAACAGTAGTTTAACTGGACTAGTTTTGCACGCAGATGTCGTGTAACTAGGCCTAAGTCGCTACACTATGAAATTAATTACTTTTATGCTTGGTCACTTGGGTTTAGCGGGACAAGGTCTGGAAGTCCCGAACTTGGATACAGCGGGAAGCGAGCTCTATCTGGGTGAAGGGGTTGGGCGATGGGGG
>NW_004797770.1:439837-481923 GCF_000002075.1 Aplysia californica | reverse complement strand
CCAGTAATGAGTGAGATGGGGCAGGCGGCAGAGAGAGATGGTGCAGAGAGACGCATGTGTGGGTGGGGGGAAGATGCAGGCGGCCGGCACTGATCGTGGCGCGAGACGTGAGACGCACTGTCTCTGACATCAGCTCCTTGTGTAACTCCCGGTACCGGTATGGTACTGGTGGTTCTCGTCACCCTGTGCCAGGAAAGGACCAGCACTGGATTTCGCCGGTACCGCCCATCACTTATCCTACAGCGGAAACTTGCGGACAGCAGGATATAGCCATGTTCTACTGTATAATGTCAACTGTTCGTTATCTAATGTCAACTGTTCGTTATCTCAACTAGTATGAGTATGAATAGATGTAAATATATAGATCATGGACTTTCCATTTATGGTATATTTGCAACTTTTTCATTGATGCTTATATTCTACCAGCATTTTTAAGCACATTAGACCTAGATGTGATATGCCTAAATGATTAGATGGTTAGGGTTGGAGCAGAGAAGTTTCTGATTAGAATTGTTTTCAATCTATACATGGATTTGAAATACATTTATATATGGCTGTGCCGTCTTGTTATTTTTGGGATCCATACCAAAAATAATGGGAAACAGACTATAGAATGGTCTTATTGTGCTTACTGTTTACTTTATGCTCACTACACACAAAAAGCGGGGAAAAATGAAAGAAGTCAAGGTCGTGAAGGGAGCGATGTAGTTACCGTGCCCCTAGCTCAAGGGGCCCCCGAAACTAAGTACCCTATTACCGTGTACGTAGATACTGAGACTACGTGCGCGGTTACCGTGTACGTAGACACTCCCATAACAATATCTAGGTCTGGATTCTATTCTGTGCTTTGATCAAGATTAATAATTACGTCTTTCTTTTACCTGATACTGATGTCACTTCCCAGTTATGAGTGGCATAATGACTTTGACTTCGCATATCTCCAAAATTGTTAAAATGATCTAAGTAAAGTTTTGGAGGATCAGCATCAGCAGTCTTTATTCTAATCACCAATTCAGGCACGTAATCGTTGGGCCGTGCCCTCTTGTTTTTAGTAATTTAAACTTGAAACTTCCCCCACTCTTCCACAAATAAAAACAACTCCACAAAACTCAACCAGTTATATGAACAGTGTAGCTGATCAGGTAGGCACGGCGACCAGCCCTCCCCGAAAAACCGTGATTTGCGCTTGCCACGACAATGCGCGTTTGGTTTTGCAAACGTTTGACAAAATGACAGTCTTCTTTCAACCTTGTGGGTTTGGGGTGTGACGAAATGACTGTGATGTCTTGACTGCACCGGTGTGACGAAATGACCATGTGATGAAATGACTGGTACTCAACTGAGAATTATAACGGCTATAGACATAGATCATAGAAAGAAAGTTTTCAATAAAATGAGGCCAATTCTGAAAAAATAGAAACATCTCAAATGACTTCCAAACTGAATGTTCTAAAGGGTTAAAAACCCTTCTATATTTATGGTAAGAAGAAAAATCAAATAAGGTTGTACTTGAAGAAGCCCATGTGGATTGCTGCCTGATTTAAAAAAAACAATCAGGAAAAGACAAAATACTAATAAAGGTTCTGGGACCCTTGAATAAGTCAGGTATGTAAAGACTGAGTATTTAGCTATCACAGGCAAAATTAAATTTGAAGGCAAATGAGGCAGTGGTAGGGTGACCCAGTGCAACCTACGTGATGGGTCTGGGTGATGGGAAAGATCAGGCTGGGTAATCATAATGTAGCTATTTTGAGAGCAACTGAGCAAAGGAATGAATGGAGAACCATGATTGCCAATGTCTGTAGCAAATCTGGCATTTGATGATGATGTACGTACGGGACTCTAATTTGCTTGAAATTAAAAGAAAAGTATTCATTATATGTTTGACGCATTTATCTATGTTAAAATGACCCCCACCCCCGAAACCAGTACACATTTGTTTTCACTCTTACTTTAGATTTATTTTTTGTGGACGAAGCCTTTTCTGAACTTAAATGTGCTAAAAATACTGACGTTTGGGACTTACAACTTTAACTCTTTACTTGAAGGAAATTAAATGACACTTCTCCTGTGAGGTGGAGCTCTTCTTTTTTCTCAAACCCCTGCTAGAAATCGGGGAGTAACTGATTGTAAGATCATCTTTTCACAGTGCAGTTGGGTTTTTTTATCGTGCTCTTGCTAGAGATTTAATGACAGTGACTACTGATTGTGAGATCTTCATCTCACAGTGCAGTTGATTTAATGCACTGGGCTGTTTTAACTTTCTCGCCAGTCAGACAGCCATGTACTGTTTTCAAAGCTAAGCCTACTCTAGTCTTTATATGTGTATTGACAAGACTGGCTTTACCTTAAAGTTTTGGTAAGAGTCAATTTTGAATTTTTCCAGGAAAATGGCCTGAACTGCAAAGGGAAGCTTCCACAGAGAACATCTGAATTTTTCATCCTGATCTGAGAATACTAAGTACTCCATCTTTCCTTCTCTAGGATCAAGAGTGTGGGTGGGCAGAAAACATGATAAAATAATTTGACACTGACAGGCACTGAACTCCACACCTCCAAGTTGACACCAGACTGGTACCTTCTGAACTACTGAGCCCCCTAAGGTGGGGCTATTCAGTCCCTTTTCTCAAGTTTGCTACTGTCTCGTGGAAAGTGTCATGTCACAGAAAGCTTCATTCCAACATACTTCTTTCATAGATGCTTAGTCTCTAATGTACTTTACTCTGGGATAAAAGTCTTGTGAAGGCGAAGAACCATTATATTATTATCTACAAGTGGGAAGGAATTTGTAAGCAGGCTGTTCCTTTTTAAAGTAATAATGATTGTACTCATGAGGGTGTTCTTTTTGGTTGCAGATGGACCGACTGTTGTACCGGACTCTCAACCGTGGCTATGTCAGGCTTGCCAGGCAATTTCTATCTTCACGCCATCTTGGCAAGTCAGTTCAAAGCTTGAAGTGTTCTACCAGAGAACAGAGTGCATATACAGCCCAGCTTACTTCTATTGGCTCTAAGCATCAAAATTTGTGCCACAGTTGTCATTCATCTTGGCTTGATGCTTTTAAAGTGCCAGGAACGAAAGAGGTACAAATTTTAGGATTTCTTATATTCCTGTTAAGCCCTTGCTAACAGTGTGAGTACTGAACATGACTGTTTAGATTTTTTACGCAGATCTCAAAGGAAGTTGTTTTGGGTCAGTATTCTGATACACGCTTTGTGTTTTTAGTATAAATTTTACAGATGACTGTATTCGTTACTTTATTTAGTACTGGTAATGAAATTAGCTTTTTCCATTTTTATTATTAAAAAAATAATTAATCTAGTGAAACCATAGAGTTGGGATCTACTAATTTGTGCTGCACATGCGAGAGACTTTGCATAAAATTCTTTCAAGGCTGATTATGTTGTTCACTTTGTCATTTATACTTTATTTGATTGTTAATTTTTTTCTGCTTATTATGTGTCTTTGTAAAGTCTTGCCTGAAGTATATTGAGCATTAATATATTCATTTTTACTCCATAGTTTGCCAGTGCATTCCGTAGACAGATCAAAGCTGTGTCATCATTAGTCCTTAGGTCAGAGTGGTTCTGGTCTTTGGTCAAATTGAAATCTGGAGACTCTTTGAAAGGTACTTACATATGATGAAAGCTTTATTTTACTCTAAGATATGTCCATATAAGGAGATCCGAAATTAGCAAGACATCATCGACAAGACATTAACATTTTTTCTGTCACACATGGTCTTCAATCTTTGGAATCGCTATGATGTCACTGACACAGAATGAGATAATGTCAAGTTTTACAGCATCTCATGCAAATCATTGAAAGAACATTGATTTTAAAACATGCTCCCAACTATGGATTAGGGTGATGAAGAATCTTTTCTTACTCCTCCTCTCCTGTGAGATGTAACATCCTGATTCTAATTTTCTAGGCCCCTGAGCAAAAGTATGCAAGTACTCATATTGATCACAGAAGTAGTTATGGCATGCAGAAAGGAACAGAATTGTAGGAAATTTGGTCACGATACTTACTGGTCTACCTATAAACTAATACCAGTAAGGTCCAATTATTAGTAAAATTAATTCATTGTGGATCCCCTCTTGCATCAACCCCTTCCCCCTGGCCTAGGTCTATACACTACTTGATATACTGTAGTCTCTGTCAGTGATCCCACCACTTATGATCCTGGTATGCTTAACTCTTTAGACCCTGAGTTATTTCCACCGTTTCCCAGAGTGTTTCTCTACGGTCACCTAAACCTGGTGCACCGTGTCTCATAACCCCAAAAGCTTGCCTCTAACTTCTAAATGGCAGAAACAAAGGCTTAGCCATTATTAATAAACTTGGTTTGGGAATAATTCCAAAAAACAAGCAAAAACTAGCGCTAAATGAAGCGAAAGAGTTGTTGCTGGTAACGGACGCAGAGTCCGATGGGTTTAAAGAGTTAATATCCAGTTGTTTTAAGTAAACGGAATTTCACTACACAAAATTCACCCCCAAGGTCCTGCCCTGAAGGACTACATATTGCTAAGATTCTGCATTTCAGATCATAATTTATGGAGCAAAACCCTGGAAAGGGGGAAGCTGATGAACCCAGCAGCAAAAATTTGCGATCATTGTACTTCCTGTTGCCTCACAGATCATCCACTCTTGTGAATGTGATGACGTCTCTGTTGTAAATCTTGATGAGAGAGTACTGTGTTTGCCCTTGAGTTGATCGTGCTGAGGTGTACACTCGTCAATGCATTTGTTTTCCTCAAACATGGCGCTTGCATTTGAGCCCTCCAGTTGAACTTGCATAAGTCATAGACCCACCCAAGGGTCATGATAGTTCATTTCAAAGTAAGGGTAAGTTATTTTACAGATTGTGGGCCTTGCCATGATTCACTGTGGATTCTTCCCCAGGGGAATTGGCTAAGGTCCTGTTCGTCTAGGATCCTGCACATCTTAGGCGGGGACTGCTGTAATCCATTTGAGCCTCTATCACCAGGGCACTAACTGATTTCTTCAGTAGTACTACATGTACTGCATTCGTGATCCTGATCTTATTTGCCTTTAGACTTGTTTTAAAGCACTTGTTGAATTATTGGGAACCGCTAGGACCTGGTCCTCTTTCATGTTGCAGATTTTAGTCATATGGGCAGCATCATTTTGAAATAAATCCAATTTTTCAAAGAAAAACAACCCTGTAGTCCTCGGTTATGGAGTTTGCCATTTGCAAGGTGTTAATTTCCATAATAACTGTGGAGTTCGGGGCTGATAGGCAGATTGATTAGATGTATGACAGCTGCCTATTACTGGTGGACCAGAAATTCGATCTGAAGAGATTAAGATTTGTATGAAATATACTTGCATTGGATGTAATAATGCAGTGAGTTCATAAGGTTTTCAGTTATGTGAATAATTTTTCTTAGCACATTTGACTTAAACAATATAGGAATAAACAGGATTAACTTCTGTGTATGTTGTATGTTGTTGCTAGCATAATATAGGTGCAGAAAAGTAAGAATACTTATGACAAGAGATGAATGCAAATGCTTTGCTTAATGATCATTATCATAATGTGACAAGAACGCAAACATGTCTTTTTAAGAGTATTAGCTTTTCTTCTCTTTTTCCCCGGAGAGGAAAGTTGATTTCAATATATATAAGTTGCCTACTCTATTACCAGCTGATGAAGTATGATTTCTCATTATATTACAACTGTCTTGCAGCGGAGCACATCAACTTATTTCGTCCCAGCGGAAGGGATTTTCAGGAGAGAGATGGAGGTCGGGACAAAGGTGAAGCTGGTAAGGACACGGGCAGGGAACAGGACCAGCCTGGCGATGAAGATGGTGATGATGAAGCAAGGCGAAAAAGTATGACACAGTTTCAATCATTTGACATAGGTCTATAATTTTTTGTTGATTTAGATCAGAGTTTTTCCCTACTTACTACTTTTTGTGTTTTTACTGGGATCATACCCTGTGTCATGAAATCTTATTATTCAATGTTTTTTTCTCTTCCACGTTTTATTCATCTTGTTGTATTCTGACATGTTACCTAAACAGTAGGATCTTGTTTTCCAATATACTTATTATGTTAAGTGACCTTGAATTATAAGATATTGGCGATGCCCCAAATTAAGTTTATGTTGTCTCCTTTGCTCCGTTACTTAAGTTAAAGTAACTGTGTTGGTTCCATAATGCGTGTAATTAAAAAATAAAATAATCTGAGCGAGTAAAGCAAAATTAAAAAATCAACATTTAGAAATGTTCTATTCAGGGCACAAGATTACAATACAATGTTTTGTTTTTTTCCCCCCTTAATGTAAAACTTGTTTGGTTATTTATGTAAGGCAAACCTGCCAAGTTCTCCGATAAAAGTGAAGCTCTCCTATTTTTTTTAGCCTATGGAAGAACCCTAATCGGATTTTGCATATAATCCAACATTTGGTCTTGTGTGACTTATGGTAAAGACATGAAAATACACATTTGCGTTTATTTGCAATGAGGCTTGAACATTTTTATGTTAATGTATTTGCAGTATACATTTATTCGCCATGGTCATATTCACCGCGATCAGTTTGTAATATAATATGAAACTACTGGGGTTCTTGGGACTGTGATATTTTTCTTCTAATTCCGATTTTTAAGGTGGATTCTAAGGTAAACTCTATTTATGGTCCTGGAAGGGTTTGGCAGGTCTGTGTAAGAACGAGGCAGTTTTCTTTACTTTCCCTTTTACTAAATAGTAAAAATCATTTTGTTTTTTTAATGTGGATATTTTCTTCTTTAGAATTATATATTTATAATTGAGACCCAACAGTTTCTTGTGGGGGAGCAGAAGTTAAACCTCAATGTAACATGACTATTATGCAATAGTTGAGAAATTTATTGCTTCCGTTTTTAAAATAGTAATTTCTGACCATCAGAAGGACAGATGAAATCTGGGCCAGAGCTGTTTTTCTTTCCCATACAGCATGAAAACTGTCAACTGCTATGAGTTAGATATGATGCAACTGCCTCACAGGGGTTATGAGTCAGTTATCTCAATGTCTATTAAAAAAGCCTTTGTTGAAAAGGGTTGTGAAATTTAGAATACTTTTGCTAAACTTAGCATGTGACTCTAATATGTCGGTAAAACTTTTTCCTGAAGGTAGTGCAGTTATTCTTTGGGCTGGAAAGAATTTATGCTTAGTCTAGTTCCTCAGATATGTAAAATTTGTGTGTATGATCTAGAACATTGTCTGACTTTGTGATAGATCGTCTGTGTAGTTATGTTCATTTTTTTATTATGTTGTCATTTTATTCATATCAAAATGCTTGACACATTACTGTTCTGAGATTCTAAACTTTTGTACCTTCTTAAGGTACGAAACCCTTGCTTTTGCTGATTTTGGGTCAGGCTATGCATATTGAGATGTTGGCTGATTTTTTAAGATCAACCGTTTTTTTCGTCTAAAAATAGCATGGAGACAATTGAGAAAGTCTTTATTCTCCTCGTAAATTGCCTTTGAAAACATGAGGATGGGTTAATACAATCACAATAATTGTAGTTTTTCGCAAAATGTCTTTTTTTTTTCAGTTTTTTCCCTACCCCTTCCTCAGCTTTTATGCTTTTGACATGAAACTTTCAGGAAACAGCGAGGCTGCCACCAATGTAACAAAGAGATATTTGTGGAAAAAATAACACCTTTCCAATTGCCAATGATTACGCAACATACATTTAGAAGAGATTTTTTTATACTTTGGGAAAATTCTCATCTTTTTTTTTCTTTTGCACTTGCTGTTCCACTGATAGGGTCTGGTTCAGGTATACTCTCACCAAATTTTGTCGAATTTGGTCAGTAAATAAGAAAGCCTTAGGGATTTGAAATTAATTGTTTATTTTCAAGATGGCGGCCATTTCCATAGCAACTGCTGTAGCAATGCCAAAATAAAATTGCATATCAAGAGATTTTACTCTGCCTAACTTATATGTGTACTTAGATTTGATCTCAGGCAACAAACATAGAAAATGTCCTCTAGGGTAGCTCCTCCCGTTAAAGTATGAGAACATGTACACGAGCCTATGACATGTTAAGATTCTAGGCATACATAAGTTTTATGTACGTCGTAAGTTTCATTTTATTTTCACAAATATTTTCTCTGCAGCGGAGTTTATGCGTTCTTTGTACACATTTGTGGCTGTGATCTTGCTGGCTTGGATTCTCACTCCAAGCGGTGGCAACCAGGAAAATTCATCTGTCAAGTACATCTCCTGGAGTGAATTCTATCATAACCTCCTTCTCAAGGGAGAGGTTAGTGAAGATGCTGAACTATAATTAAGTGAAATTCAAGCCTTACTCTGTGCTACATTACCTATACTAGAGGCACGAGTACCTTGCTGGGAACACATTCTTAAAATAAAATTTCTCTTAGAGAAGGATCACCATGTTCACCGTTCTATTCTAAGTTTGTGTAGTCTGGTACAAATACTGCAGTTTGATTTTCAAGGTTAGTCAAGAGTAGTTACCGAACATGCAGAAAACAAGAAAGGGAATATTGAGAAATGAATGGGCACTTTCGAAATGGAAAGGGAAAATGAACTCCTGGGGAGATTAGTGCAGTGATGCGACATACATATTTCATAAAGCTGCAAAACTGATTCCATTTTGCCATATCTCATTGAATTATTAGTTAATGCAAGTGTTGATCTCATTGTAAAGATAGATGTGTGACATTTTTATACACTTGAATTGTTAGTTCTTTGGTCTGGAGTACTGTGTTCATATCATGTTTGACAATGTATTAATTTGATTTGTCTGACAACTGGAATAGGGTTTCTTTTATGCTCTGTCATTGTGTTTATATCTCGTTTTAAGATTTGTCTCTGGTTGTTAGTGCGAGTTTATTGCTTCTTTTATCTCTATTCCAGGTCAAGAGCATCTATTTATTGTTTTCTTCTCAAGAGGAAGGGGAAGATATTGCAGTAATTGAAGTCCATGACGGAGCTGTGATCAAGGGACAGGTGGTATGTACTTCGATTAACAAAACTGTTAAATGTATGTTTTTGTCCTGTAAAGTGAAATGTTTTTTTTTTTAAAAGTCTGTTTTTAAGTCTGCATGAAATAACTTTCTTAACTTCTCTCTATTTCACCTATACAAGTTATTGAGTAGTACATATTCGGCAAAAGAATCTTTTACTATGATACCTTCACAATTAGACTGCCATTTTTCTTGCATATTCAGAGTTCTGTTTAGCTAATGTCCCACATGAATCAGGCTCATCTATTTTCTGATTGTGTTACTGTCGGATTTTTTTATTTCCCTTTTCATTCTCAAATGGGATTACATAAATTACTGTTTACACTCTCTGTCACAGGAACTTCTGTTGTTGAAGGATCCATCTCTATACCTTGGAAATGACCTGCTCCATGACTTGTAATGTGTTAAGCTTCTACAAGTACAAAAATATTACTAAAGTATGTGGTCTCCTTTGTTTTTAAAGACCATTTGTCTGAAGTATATCTCATATGACACCTCTTCTACAGACTTCAAAAGGTCGTTATGTGATCAAGATCCCAAAGGGTTTCAACTTTGAGGAGCGTGTTAGACAAGTGGAAGATGAGTTGGAAATGCCCTTGAAGGACCGGATACCTATTAAATATGGTTATCCCAAGTAAGTTAATTAAAATTAAATTTCATTTTACATCACTGTTGGCTGTGCTTATTGTGATATAAAGAAAATCCTGAACATGTTTAAAGTAGCCCAAATTTGCTTTTGCATCTGAACTCTTCACCCAGATCTTCCCTGGCGATTTTTGTCTCAGAGTTCTCATTTAGCTGCCTCAAAGTAAGTTTAAGAATTGCTTTCCTACATGAATGTCTTGATAATTCAATAATTTTGCGACTTGGAGAAATCAAACCTGGGTGTTCATGGCTTTCACTGTAAATTACGTGTTGGGATTAGTTATCAGATTATCCTGTAGAGCCTATAAATTAGAGCTGGGCGAAGAACCGATTCCGGAACCGTTTCCCATACCAACGGTTACCAGTTACTTTAGTCATTAAAATCTTCTTCTTTTTTTTTGAATTTATTTTTAAAAATTAAAAGTTGATGCTTCGTAGTGTTCCAAATCAAGGTTATCCTAAATCCTGAAGATGTTCGGAGCCAACAAGGTAACCACCGGAAGAAATCACATCATTAGAAAATAAGTAATTGCGTTCGGAGTCGATTCCTACGATTCCTGGCTTTCAATAATCGCGAACCTCGCCGCCCAGCACTACTATAAATGTGGACTTGTTTAATTTTCCTCAGAACCCCTCTTTTGCTGTACTTAGATATCTAGCTTGTTGAATATGCTTTGTTTTTAATATGGCTGCCTGACTGTCATTGGTTTGAAATTGAAATCTTAGTTCTAATGCCACTTTCATACAGTATAGTGAAAATATAACGTTTTTTCTCCTCCACCTTTGAAAAAACATTGTGCCAGTGAAACTTTATACTAATACAAAAAACAATCTTCTGTTCATTTCTTTATTTTCTTTCACGGGCAAACAGACTTCTGGAATCATTTTTCCAAAGACCTTTTTTAGCACTGTAATTCAGTATTTCGCTCTTTTTTACTTGCTATATTATTGTGCCTGCAAGTTTTAAAGGATGATGGTAAGATTGAGGAGAACTTAATGTCCCTTTGTGTGGTTAGCTGTGTGATTCTCGGGAAAGTAGTCGAGTACGGTAGGCTACCTATTTGACATTGAAGAAACCAAGGACAGGCCGAGGCGTGAGCCACGGACTTTTGAAGACTGCGTGAGTAGCGGACGAGGCGCAGAGCAGAGAGTTGCGACCAGTCAGTGCAAGTTGGATCACTACATGAGGTGGATGTGTGTAGTTAAACCACATGCATGTATAGTTAAACTACACTTTGCTAATAGATCTAAATTTTCGGCACCATACATGACTGTAGCTTCTTTTCTTGAAGATTGAAATGTATTTATTTTATTTTGTTTATGCTTACTTTGCCTTTTCAGTTGTATTTATGTATGTTACCCTCTTGCGTTTCAGTTCATGGGTGATGGTGATGATGCAACTGATGGTTGTAGTAGTCCTTCTCTTCTTCTTCCGTCAAATGTTCTCCATGTTCACCAAGTCAAAGGACGGCAAAGTCACTGACATGATGGATGTATTATCAGTGAGTATCATTCACACAGTGGAAAAGGAGTTATTGGTTACAATTCATCCATCTTTTCCATGATATTAAAAGCTTTGGGAATGGAGTTTATTCGTAATGCAAGTACTCAGTACTGTACTTCGAGCAGATTCTTTGACATCCGTTTTCATATAACTGTAATTCAGTTCGAGCAAGAGCATCTTGTGGTTCCTTTCTCCTTGCGGGCATGCACATTTGTATATTGTAAGGACGGTTTTGATATATATGCATTTCCCTTGCTCTAAGAAAAATGTCTGTTTTATTATGTTTATATTGCGTGCTATATTTTTAACCGAAGATTACATTTTTTGTATGCTTTAAACTTGTGGAGAAGGAAAGAATGTCCTTTACCTTTTCTTTTCTTCTATGTATGTCATCATCTCATTTACAGGGTGGCATGAGACAAGCAAAATTTACTCGCGTTGACATTGCTTCTAAAGGCAGCAAAGCTGTTAGTTTCAAGGATGTTGCAGGACTTAAAGAGGCTAAAATTGAAGTAATGGAATTTGTGGATTATCTCACGAAACCGGAGAGATTCAAGGTGCGTTGAATATGAGTTACTTGCTTGTTCAAAGTTTGGTTTTGTTTAGCTGTGCATATTATTATCTTACACCTTTTTCTCATCGATTTTCTCGGCTGGGTTTATATAGTTTTTCACCATAGAATTAAGTCATGTCTTCCTTTATAACCTAAACAATTACTTTTTGTGTTCAATAAAAAAAATCTGTCTTGTCTGAATATTGATTTTTATTTGCCATCAGTCATTTCAGTAGTCAGTGACTGCCTGTGTCAAGGTAAATAGGAATAGAGTACACTGGGGCATTAGAGACAACTGTTTTCAATAATATTTATTTGAGTACATTGTTATCTTTAACATCATTGTTTCTTTAGAATAGTGTTATACTATTTTCTGATTTCTGGAACTAAAAGCTAATATGACAAAAAGGAGTTGTTTCCTTTTTACTTGACCACGGTAAGTACTTTTTCTTTCTGGGACTTTTACTCTGTGTTCTGTCTGAAGGAGTCTGAAGCAAAGAGTTGTGTAATGAGCTTTAGAGCAATTTATTTGTACTTTTCCTATTTCTTGTCCTTTTCAGAGAACATTATTAGCCATGTTATTTTGTTGTAAGGGATGCCTGCAAAGATACTGGAAGGAACTCTCCTTGTATTTTGTGCCAGCCATTTAAAAAAATACTTTCTTTGGTTTGTGATTGTAAATAATTAGTTGCATATTCTAAACGTAGGAGCTGGGAGCAAAGACTCCAAGAGGTGCATTACTTCTGGGGCCACCTGGCTGTGGCAAGACACTACTGGCCCGAGCGCTGGCCACAGAAGCAAAGGTTCCTTTCTTGGCAATGGCAGGCTCTGAATTTGTGGAGATGATTGGAGGTGAGTAGGTGCCTTATTAAAAAAAAAAATGCTCAGAAGAAGAGATATTGCTACATGATATCCATTTGATTTACTTTTTGTAACTCTGATGAATATGGACTGATAGGATCTGATTAAATTTTTTCTGACAAGGAGTATAATTAAAGAAATTTCAGCTTTGGTACTGTTTTTCATCTGTGGTATTTACATTACAATGTATATCAATTATACCGTTTTTTAAATCATGTATATGTATATATTGGGATCATTAAGGCTTGAAAAAAAAAGTATATATTCTTTAGGTCATGAATGTTAGAATGAGGTTTTATTTGAGATATTGTCCTGGTATTGAGGAAAGCTTCAACGCTTATGGTTTTATCATCTTCTGTGTAGTAGAGTGGAGATTGCTTTTCTTTTTTCTTTTTGTTTTGATGAAAAATGTTTTTGCTGTGCTTTGATTTTTTCAAAACTAACTTGCTGGTCATGTGGCACAGGTTGTCACACTTCACCAGCTGGTGGAAATTTGACACCTGAATTTTCCTCAGCCTGTGTAGGTGCAAATCTCTCTATTGTTGAAATGATGTAGCTTATTCTGGGATTGGCACTTCAAGAAGAACGAGGAGAAAGTCATGCCAGTTTTCTCCTTTTCTTTGTGTATGGAATAGGATGTCCTTTGATTTGTCCAAGTGGTTGTTGAATTAGTATAGTCATCTTTTCTTTAATCCCCTTTTTTTGTGGTTGCATCTCAATCTTTTTCTATCTTCCTTCAGGTGTTGGAGCTGCGAGGGTGAGAAGTCTGTTCAAAGAGGCGCGTAACAAGGCTCCCTGTATTATTTATATTGATGAGATTGATGCCATTGGCAGGTCGAGAGGAGGGTAAGTCATTTAAATCTCTTGAAATTCAATGAGGAAATCATTACGTTCATGATGAATTGGGGGGCTTCCGTGGCCTAGAGGTTAAGGTGCTCGCCTCTCATTAAAAGGTCCTGGGTTCGAATCTGGGTAGCAACGGAAACATTTTCTTTTCTAAAATTGTCTCCTTTCACCTCCTTTCCTGCTCTCTAGCAATGTTCTGTCATCTGCTTTTGTCTCTGCTTTCTACCCCCCACCCCCTCACCTCCTTTGCCTCCTCCTCTGGGCTCCTGACTCTTTCTGCAGCCTTTCTACTGCTACTCCTTGATTCTTCCTAACTGCTGTCTTTCAGCCACACCCCTGATCTTCTTGTTGGAAAGATCTACAGATCTACATCTAGCCTTCTCGGACAAGTGCGAAAAATCTCGTAGGTCCCGTGTGTAAGTTGCGGCTGTTAATAAAGGTCCCTCGGTGGTCTAAAATCGATAAGAGTAGGCTTCGGCCGCCACCTGGGAAAAATTCAAAATTTCCTACCAACTGAAAATGTTCAATGTGTCCTGCACGCTCATATGACCTTATGCAGTTGCGAGCGCCGTAAAACACTTACCAAAATAAAAATTTTTAAATTACCCAATGGATTGCCTTTTCTAGTTCACTGTCGCCACACAAGTATGTCAGTATCTCTGGTCACTCTTATTTTCTGCTGCTGCAGTGCAACACCAGATCTTCATCATTACTGTGTTGGTTGGGACAAGGGACATAATTTCATGATATTCAGTCAGTCATGGTTTTAAATAGTTTGACCATGGAGAAGTAACATTTAGTGCCAGATCATGTTTTGATGGCAGAGTTTTGTTTTATTTCTTCTTTTGTAATTTCTCCAAAGATATTTGTACCCATTTACAAATTGAAGTTTGAAACCATTATTCATGTGAGTATCGGCATCTGCCGTATAGCAGTAAGGCGCTTTGCTGTCGCACGCAGGAGACTTGAGTTCGATACCTGAGCAAGGAGAACAGTTTTATGGAGTATCTTGGTCTTTCCGCTGGTGGCACTGTTTGATTGTGCCTACTACATCAATAGGTGGGGTTAAGGGTGGAAACAAAGGAGACGTTCAATCGTTTCTGTTTTCAACTGGGTAAACATTTTTTCTATGAGATGCAAGTACTGGTGGCAATGGGCATACCATTAAATCACTAACAGAGAGGCTAGGATAGCAATTGGGATATGTGAGGTTTTGATCACTGTTTGTAGACTGGACAGACGGCCCTTGTTCCCTCCATGTACAGGCTGGCCCTATGGACACCCCCCCCCCCCCCATTCCCTTTTCCAAGGTGGAATTTTCTTCTTTCTCCTTTGCGATTCTGTTACAGACAGTTCGACTGTGTTACTGGTTTTGATGTGTGAAAAGCATATTTTTTATTTTTGTCATTGACTGGGTCAAAAATATTACTATCGAAATCAAGCAAATAGAGTAAATCTGTTTGAAGTGATTAATCAAACTAAAGTTTAGCCAGATCTTCAGAAAATGAGTTTTTGTTTCAAGATGAATGATTTTAAAAAGTTGTGTGATTTTTGACAGTGTTTGTGTGCTTGTCTGAGTAAAGAGAAGTACATCGACACAATAATGGTTATTAGTCCTGGGAAAAAGAAGCTCAGACATACAGAAATGACAGAGGGATAGTAAAGAAATGGGACCTGTCAGTGGCGCCCCCCAACCACCCGCTTTGATAGTGTGAGGATCGCCAATTAACCCCAGTTTGAGTTCACAATATATACAAAGTGTGAGGGCAACAGTATTATATTTCTTTCTTGACTCTCAGGTCAGCCAGTGCTGGAGGAGAAGATGAACACACCCTGAATCAGCTGTTGGTGGAGATGGATGGAATTGGCACACAGGAAGGTGTTATCATGCTGGCTGCTACAAACCGTGCAGACATTCTTGACAAGGTATGGAAGGTTGCTGCTCTAGGCTGTGTTCTGTCATCACAGTGATTTAAAAAGTTATTAAAAAAAATATCAGTCCGGTGTGATTTTATGCTTCTGTCTCATGGCCCACTGCCTAACTTTTTTTTCTTATTTTTACGTTTAAAAAAGATTATAATTTGTGTGACACTTAGTTTGGGAGAGTCTGTTATCTAGTAATGCGAGTTTGGGAGAGTCTGTTATCTAGTAATGGGTCTTGGTCTGTTGGGTGAAGAACGGAGCTCAAGACAAATACTGCCGTTTTATCTGCTGTTTCTTAGAATAAAAATTAGTATTTACAAAAAGAAAAATTCAATAGATAGAGGTGCTGGTAACATTAGAACTAGATCTAGAAAGAAAAAAGAAAGTGACTCTTTGTTTTCAATGGATATGTAGGTTCTTTTCAATTGTATGTTTATGAAAAACTATTTCGTAATGTGTGTATTCTTTCACAGCTTAAATCATTGTATGAGGTTTAGTCACTCATAACTGAAATATTCGTTTTCTTCTCATTGTAACCTGTTCTACCAACTCACCATTTCTGGTTATCACATTGCTTTGTCCTGTTTTGGGCCCGCATGAAGGTATTTTACTCTATGACTCTTCAGTGGCCATCCTTGTAAATGTCACATAATGCAGGTAAATAAGAAGTGCAAGTTATTTTCTTCAGGAATGCTGACTACCCTGCAGATAGAAGGCTGACTACCCTGCAGATAGAAGGTTTAACATTACCTGTACTGCTTCTTTATCTGGTTTCGTAACATTCCTTTTTTTTTTGCTGGCTGGAGTGATTCAGTTTTGCAATAATTCTTCACTTATTATCTTCTTGATCAGGCTCTTCTTCGTCCAGGTCGGTTTGATCGACACATCATGATTGACCTACCCACCTTACAGGAGAGAGAGGAGATCTTCCATGTCTATCTCAATAAACTGAAGTTGTCGCAGCCTGCAGAAGCTTATGTCAAGCCTTTATCGCGCCTCACTCCTGGCATGAGTGGTATGTTTTTTTCCTTTGTGTTAAGACTATGATTTAATAGGGGTATAAGTAGGGAAGATGTGCTTCATGTTATTTACTGTTTGAATGTGAATATCTTATATATAACGATATGAGGAGTGTTCTGGACCAATGTATACCATTTTGAAAAATTGTATCAAAGTGTTCTTTCATGTGTTAAAGTCTGTTCAGATGAACGAGGATCCATGAAATCTTATATTACTGAATACTTCCAATGTACATCAGGTGTCAAACAAGGCTGCATACTAAGCACTATATTATTTTCTTTGTTTATATCTCAATTTGAAAAACACCTTTCAGATTCAAATACCCATGCCATACAGGTATTTCCCAATGATAATGATGGTATTTTATGTTTAATGTACGCTGATGACCTAAGTCTTTTTGACGACAATGTCAGAGGTTTACAAAAGAAAATCAATGTGTTATTTGATTTCTGCCAGATATGGGGTTTAAAATTGAATACAGAGAAAAGTAAGATTGTTGTTTTTAGAAATGGAGAGAAAGAGAGGTGGGAGGGGGTGGGACAGGATGGAGGAAGGGAGGGAGGAAGAGTGATAGGGAGGAAGAGAGAGAGGGAGAGAGATTGAGAGAGAGAGAGAGATGTTTGTATGAATAGTACCTATCTACTTTACGAATGTACAGAATTGTTATTGGATTTTCAGTGGAGAGGGATGAAAGTGTAAAATAGGTTAGATGCTTTGTTCACTGTTCTGTCTTAGCATGCGGCAGCAGTACTTTGGAGGACCCAATGACTTACCTACTGGGTTCAGAGGAAAAGAGCAATAGTGCACCAAGAGTTTCACTCTCTAAACCAAGCTGGAAATTAATGGGAGTCTGTTGTCTATATTTACATTTCTAAGGTGCTGATATTAACAACATTTGCAATGAGGCAGCCATCCATGCCGCCAGATACAAGAGGACTTCAGTGGATAAGGAAGACTTCGAGTATGCAGTGGAGAGGGTTATTGCAGGTCAGTGATCTCTGAGATGAGGCCTTATGAATAAATGCTTCAGGTAAATTTTGGTTCAGTTACAAGCAACAAGTCCCCATGATATATGATTAACCCTCATAATTTTTCTTTTTCTTTTTGATTTGAATGTAAGAAAACAACTCTTGGAGAGATCAACATATGCTCAACTTCCACCCCACCCCTCTCAATTAAATTTTAAAAAGAGATGACAAGATTGTTCCTTTTTTTGGGTGAAGTATTATGATGACTCACAAAGGTCAATTTATTATGTTAGCCCTTTGTACCCTAGACCTTTCTGTTTCCTATATATTCTCATCTCTGGTCTACTCGGACATGGTTAGCCTCAAGACTTAATGGCACATGCCTTTCAAGATGCTGAGTGCTGAGAAATATGCCTTGGGCCAGTTTACCGGCCTAATGTGTTCAAAGGAAAGTAATAATAATAGTTCATCCATCGTGAACTGATGAGGGTCTTTTAACGTCCAAGGAGGAAGAGAAGTTATAGACCTTGGTAAAGAAAGTAAAGTAAAGGAAATGTAGCAAACAAACTGTAATGATCATGAATACCACTACTTGCCGCAGATAGCAGTGTCTTCACGTTTCAAAGGTTAGTTAGTTGAACTTATTATGGCTTCTTTTGTTACCTTCAAGTGCTATCCTTTTAGAGGGGGCTCTTGTGGTCTTGATGTACGATGTTTGCCTCTCATTCAATAGGTTCTGGGTTCGAAACCTGACAGTGACAAAAATATTCTTCTGGAAACAAATTTTTCCTTTCCCCTCCTTCTTGCTCTTTAACACATTACACCCTAAGGGTCTGGACGGGAAGTCCATTGTTAGATCCTAAGCAAGGGGACAGAACCCACCTTCCGTGAATACAAGCCTTTAAAAAAAAACATAAAAAAAATACTACACAAATTCCAAAAATCCTGAAAAAAGAAAAGTTAAAACGAGTAATGAATGTAGTGTCAGAAAAATATAGCTTTATGTATGCGCAAACTGTTGGAAATGTTCTAACTTTAGTTCAACCGGGGTGTCCGACCCGTCACTCTCATTCCCAGCCTCGCAGTCGGGCCCTAGATCTAAATTCTAGATTTTCTATGTCTGATCAATCTAAATCGCCCCAAACTCTTGCTACGTTTTCATCAAAATTTGAGTCATTTGATTTGTCATATGCTTGTTTTTGCTCAAATCCATCGTTATTTCCTTTTTCGAACTCAATTGTGTCGCTTTTCAACAAGTCGAGACTCCTACGAAATGTCGGTAATGCGATCGCACTTCTATCGGTTCTAATACTAAAACTACTGGCCCGAAAGATTTCGTTTCGGTATCAAACGAAAGAAGAAACTTTTTGCAATAACTATGCAAATCAAAATCTCTGCCCCAGAGGCGAGACTTCTTTTCTAAAGACGCTAGGTTGGCGCAGGCGGTTGCGGGCGAGTCAGGGTGGAGCGCGTAAGGGAATTCCCGGGCGAGTTAGGGTGTAATGTGTTTATAATGTTCTTCTATCTGCTATCCTCTCCCCCCTCCTATATGCTCCTGACTCTTTCTGCTGCCTTTCCACTGCTCCTTCTTACTGCTTTCTTTCAGCCACACCCCTGATCTTAGGGTAGGTAAATTTGAACACCTAGTCTTTCTTCTCTGATACATGATGAAAAACCACGGAGGTCCCGTGTTCATGTTGCTCACGTTAAAGATCCCTTGGTGGACTTAAAATCAATGAGAATAGGCTTTGGCCTCTATCCAGGCAAAATTAAAGACTAATCCCTTCCAAACTGAAAATGCTTATAATGTCCTGCACACTCGTATGATCTTATGCAGTAGCAAGCATATAAAACACCTACCACTCCTCTCCCCCCAAAAAAACATCCTTTAAGAGATGAATTTCTCACAAGCAGAACACTTGTGATCTTTTGGGCCAGTGTAGGTGTTAGAATCTGACTATCTTGATTTTCTGGCTTCTCTGGCTGCCTGTGCTCTACATACTCTTAAACCTTGTTACCACATTCACAGCCTTATCCCACCGTTGAAGGGTTAACATGATTAGCAAAAACATTCTCAAACATTGGCATATTATTTCATTATACAGTATGGCATCACCCCCCCAGGACAGTGCTACTAACTAAAGTATCTTTAGGCCATTCCCAAAGTGGGGGTAATTAACAAATTTTTATGCTTAGTACCAATGTCATGCTCCTACTGTGCCGGAACAACATAGGGGAACTGCTGCTTTTTCTTTCCTCATCCTTACTATCGTCCTTTTTTTCCTCTACTTCTTGTGTATGTTTGTCACTCTCTTGTGAACTGCTATTTCTGGGTTGCCTTGATAGTGGAAGTTTTGTGCTGTTGAGGCTAGGGAGGTGAGCAGAGTAAGCCTGATTCCGTGTTAGGACTTCTCTGTTGACATCCACCTCTTGACGCTCATATGACCTTAGGCTGTTGCGAGCGCCGTAAAACATTACTAAAACTAAAACAGTATGGCAATGTTATGCCTTTTTGTTTTATCTAGGGTCTACTTGTCTTACTTCAAAATGTGATGACTTACCAAACAGCTTTGCCACTGATGTTGCTTCCCCTTCTTTGTTTGTGCACCGGTATTTGTTATCAATTGACCACTTGGTCTCTCTACTGTGAGCCAAGTGCAAATTGTCTCTGATTTGAGGAAGTTCTGATTATTTCCTTGACAAGACTTGTTTAAAAAAAATAAATTTTTAAACTTTTGTTTTATTTTGTTTGCTCAGGCGTGGAGAAGAAAACCAGGCTATTGTCTCCAACAGAGAAGAAAGTGGTGGCTTACCATGAATCAGGCCATGCTTTGGTGGGCTGGATGCTGAAGTATACTGATGCTTTACTGAGGGTAGGCGATGGTGATGATGATCATATCTTGTGTGCATTACATCTCATCAGTGAAAATGACAAACAGAGTGTATATGATTTCAGCAATCATGTTTTGAACGAAGGAGAAAACTGAATGTTTGTAGCTGTTTAAAGACAGTAAACGATTTAACTTCTGTTACATACAGAGCAGAATAACACTGCTGACACTGTAGTCTATAGTTTTACATTAATTGACATAAAAAGTGTTGAGTGAAAAAAAGAAAGAAGAAAATTTATTAAAAACTGCCCAAGGGGCTGAACAATGCAGATTTCTTAGATTTCAGTGTTTTGAGAGGTGCCTGATTTCACTGCAATGTAACACAAGTGCAATAACTTTTTATTCTTTTGAATTATTTACTTGTTGTTTTTCTGAAAGCTTGCAATTCCATGCTCTGTTGCGGCAAATCAAATCGCCCATTTTTTAAATTGATAATGAAATTATCTTTGATGTTAATTTTTTCAGATTTCTATAGTACCCAGAACTAACAGCGCTCTTGGTTTTGCTCAGTACCTGCCTTCAGATCAAAAGCTGTATACACAAGAAGAGGTAAGGACAGTTTTTTTTTTCTTGTACAATGTGTTGCATGTGTGATATGAGCGTTCATGAATAGTGATATAATGTTTGAACTGTAGAAAATTCTCAAAAATAAAATTATAAATCATCAGTCTGTGAGAAATGAAAATATCTTCTGTTTAGTTCAGACTAATAGCATGAGGCTTTAACAATTTTTTTTATATTGTTGCTCATAGGCATGAAGTGTCGGACAACTTCCCTGCATTATCCAGCCTCATTATTCTGGCAAGGGCAAACCAATCCTGACATTACTCATGATTACTCTTGTCTCTAGTGTCGGGTGTAGCAGCCACCAGATTGCGAATTTTTAAGTCTCAAGTATGACCCAGCCAGGAATCAAATCTCTTCTTCCCTGATCTGAGTTTGGTGTTTTGACCACCATGCTATGGAAGTCTGACCTTCTGTCGTGTGAAAATTGTTTCTTATTCACTATACCAACATTTCACTGTGATCAAACCTCATAAACAACATAACTGTTACAAAGTATAATCACAAGTACGGCAGTGCAGTCATTACTCATAAGCGTCATAACATAGTAACATCAACATTTGTTTTAAAAAACTAAATCCTATTTGGTTATATTGTTTTGAATGTCTTTATGTGAAATCGAAGAGTTTTGACACAGCCTCTTAAGATGTATCAGTTGTTTTTTTTCCTTCTCTTGGAAAAATTCTACCCCCCCCGGGGCAGTGCCACTGACTGTAGTGTCTTTAGGCCATTCCCAAAGAGGGGACATTTCTTGTTCAAGCATAGTAGAAAGGGCTGACTCATGTCACGCTCATAACTGTGCCTGATCTACAACAGGGAACTGCTGCTTTTTCTTTCCTGATTCTTACTATTGTCATTTGCCTCTTCTTCTTTTGTATGTTTGTCACTCTCTTGTGACCTGCTATTTCTGGGGTGCCTTGATAGTCGAAGCAGACCTTGTGCTGTTGAAGCTAGAGAGGTGAGCTGTCTAAGCCGGATTTCCTGTAAAGACTTCTCTGTTGACACCCACCCCTTGGCGCTCATGTGACCTTGTGCAGTTGCGAGCGCCGTAAAACCCTCTACTATAAAAAAAATATATATACTTGGAAAAATTCTTTCTGGCACTTATGACGTCTGAAGTCTGATCACGGGGGCTTATTCTTATGAGAATTAGAGGTAATTTTGTTACAGGTACAATATAGATGCTAGATGTTTTGTATCTTCCCAGTTGTTCGAACGTATGTGCATGGCGTTAGGAGGCAGAGCAGCTGAGAGTCTCATATTCAATCACGTTTCCACCGGTGAGTTGCTGTAAAAACTGCTGAGTTGTGTGTTGCCATAAAATACAGAGTTTGCATTTGAAAATTTTTAAAAATTAAATTTTTGGACTTGCCTGGTTAGTCCTGGTGTGTCAAGGGTCACAGTTGTCTCCCAGGAAAAGGAAATGGTGCACTTTAAGTGAAGTGATGGGCGAAGATATTGGGGGTTGTAATCTTTCTTTTGCCTTTTTTTCTTCATTATTTTTCCTGGCAGCAAGTTCTTGTGAAAGAGGATGAATATTATAATGTTTTTGTGTAACTTGTGCTCAACAGGCTACTGTTTTTTGAGCTAGAGACTGGGATGAAATTTGTGGGATGAGGGATTCATTTAAAGTGGAGTGAGCCTTCTACTGAGGGGAATGCCAGATGGTACAAATATGAAATAATTTAGACTGACTTAAACTGGTGGTCCACAGGGACAATAAAGTATTATCTTATCTTATAATGACATACTCCACCATGTTGTGCTTTTGCTTCTTTTATAATTTGCTTTTTTAAAAAATGTTTTTATTTTCATTATAGTAAATTATTGAGACCTATAAAATGGAACTGTGTCCTTTAAATTTTGATAAACTCGGAATGTAGTTGATTTTTTTAGAAATTAAGTTATTCCAGTTTTCTCTAAATTTTATTGTGATATACCATAAGAAAAATGACATTTTATGCTTTTTTTTTCTTTCAATTTAGTCTTAGTTTTCAGACTTTGATCATCTCTTATTTTATATTTTTTTGAAAGTATGGGGAAAAAATGCTTTGCAGAAATGACATGTGTCAGGCACAGCTATTTTAGAAGGAAAAAAATGTTATTTGATCATATGATCAATGGGACATATAGAACAGTACCTACTTTGAACTGTGACCACATAACATGAGCATAACAATTTGGTAGTTTTTAAGTCTTGATTGGGTTCCGTTCATTTTATAGACATACCTCTGAAAATGATTTTTATTTTTAATTACAAATCTGCATGTTAAGAAATAGACAGTTAAGACAGGGACAGTGTGCTCACTGTTACTATCTCTCTGTTCTTAATCAGGTGCTCAGGATGATTTACAGAGGGTGACCAAAATGGCCTATGACCAGATACGCTCCTTTGGCATGAACCCACGAGTGGGCTACTTGTCATTCCCGCGGGATGAGGAGAACTCAGGCAGTAAACCGTACAGTCAGAAACTGGCTTCAACGATTGATGAGGTAATGATAGTGTTCTTTACAGTTGGGGTTTTTAAGTGAACAATAGGATTTTTCTGAATTTGGTCTATATTCTGTGTTGTTCTTGAGAAAGTGATATTCATGTCCGTGAAATAATGCTAGCGCATTTGAAGTCAATTGTTTTTAAAAATTGTGCTGTAGTATAAGTGAAGTTTATTATTATTGTTAAACATACAACACAAAGCAGGGGGAATTTTGAAGATATCTTGTCTGGTTATTTTTTATGATCTGTTGAACGTGTTAACTTAAAAAAATATTTGTGCTCTGGTGTGGTTTGCTTTTTCTTTCCTATCAAACATTTATCATCCTTATCCCCCCTCCTTCTTTTTTATGTTTGTTACTCTCTTGTAACACCTCTAATCTTCTGGCGTTCATATGACCTTATGCAGTTGCGAGCGCCGTAAAACCTCTACTAAAACAAAAACAAAAACTATTTATATTTTATAATAAAATTTTTTTTAAAATGAACTTTGATTTGTGTGGGATGGTAAAGGCTTGGGCATTGCAAGGCAGGAACACCTCCTTCTGTAGACCTTTTAGTCAAGTTTGGTGTTGTGTTTCAGGAAGCACGAATGTTGGTTGCCCAAGCATTTCTTCACACCCAGAAGGTACTTCAGGAGAACAAAGACAAACTGCATAAGGTAATTCAGTATTAGCGCTATTGACTCTGTAATCTAATCAGGGCTTTCCCACCAAATATTTGGGGATTTAGGAAGGATAATTCAAAGTGCTGGCTTTCATTTATTTATCTTTCAACCTTTATTATTTAAGGTTTTTCAGTGATAATAACCTTTTTCAGCTAACACATTACACCCTAAGGGTCTTAGCGGGAGGTCTACCCCTAGATCCTATGCAAAAGGAAGGAACCCACCTCCTGTGAATGTTGTTTGCCCAAGCATTTAAAAAACACATTTTAAAAATACTAAGCAAATTCCAAAAACCCTGAAAAAAAAAATTAGAAAGAGAAATGAATGTAATGTCAGAAAAATATAATTTTATGCACATACTGTTGGAAATGTTCTAACTTTTGTTCAATCTGGGTGGCCGACCCGTCTCTCTCACTCTCAGCCTCGCAGTCGGGCCCTAGGTCTAAATTCTACATCTGATTAATCTGAATCGCCCCCTAACCTCTTGCTACAATGTTTTCATCAATATCTGATTCATCTGATTTGTTATTTGCTTGTTCTTGCTCAAATCCATTGTTATTTCCATTTTCAAACTCAATTGTGTTGCTTTTCAACAAGTCGAGAAACCTCCGAAGTATCGGAAACGCGATCGCACTTTGATCAGCTCTAATACTAAAACTACTAACCCCAAAAATTTCGTTTCGGTATCAAACGGAAGAAGAAACATTTTGCAATAACTATGTAAAACAAAATCTCGGCCGCAGAGTCTCGATAAGGTGAGACCGTTTCTAAAGATCTAAAGATGCCTGGTCGGAGCGGGTGATTCCGGGTGAGTTAGGTTGGAGCACGTAGGGAAATTCCGGGATGACCCTGGGTGAGTTAGGGTGTAATGTGTTAATGATATTGATTAATTTTCCTCCATCTCCTCTTATCCCACTCTCTCTCTCTCTCTCTCACTATGCCTCTTCTGCCCTCAATACGATATCTGCGGTGTCCTCCCTATGGTTAGTTGCTCCGTTCTTTCCAATACCTTCATGTCTTTGTTGTTGTTGCATAAGTTCGACCTCCGATTCTCAAGTGTTCTCTTTGAAAGTGAGCATTTACAGCCTTTTATCTGAACAATCCGTCAAAGAACTTAATATAGATATATAGTTCAATATGCGATCATGTTTAATGTTTTAGATTATCGAAAGCAAAGGAAAGTGGAAGAAGAACCTACTCTCATAATGGTATATTATATTAATATGGTGTGCCGCGCCTCCCCCCCGCCTTGGGGATAGCAAATGTAAAAGCCCAAAGAAATGAATAGTGTTTGAATTCTTCAATAATTCGCAGAGGTCTATGTTGTCTGTCAAATGTGTTATGAGGCGGTGGAATCAGGCACTCGTCAATTTTTGGGCATGTGGAGTTATTGGTACCAACTGAAAGTTTATTTATTTGCCTTGTTTTCAATGAAATAGATATCCATCTATCTTGAATAGAACTCGAGATATTTGTGATTGAAGGAAGGGAGGTTGCCTGGTTTCAGTGGTGAAATTAGGGAGAAAATGACCGTCAAAGTTTGGTAACTCCAATAGCTAAAGAGTCCTTGAAAACAGGAAAATGGCATATTTGTGCCTACTTAAAAAATTTTTAATCAATATTTTTCAGTCAAATTCTCATGGAAATGTATTTTTACATGGACCTAAATGAGGTTGAGCCAAACATAAAAATTTGATAACAATTTCCAAACTGGCAGAAAAATGCCTTGATCTCGGATCTGTATTTTGGCGAGCTCCTGATTTCACCACGCTGCCTCACAAATAATTGGCAATCATTCTTTGAGCTGATTCCTTGATTTATTATAATTTATATGGCACTAAAGCTAGTGTGAGTACAGCAAAAGTAGCCTAGTTTTGAGCAAATTTGCCTGTTGACTCTTGGTGAAAAATCCCCCTTCCCATTCTGCTGAGTTCCCCCAAACACCAACTCCAAAGTTTTTGTCTTACCAGTTGAAATTTCCCTCTGTGATTGAGTCTGAGGCTGTACTTGTTAATAATATTCATTGAGTGCACTTTGAAGGAACATGATGAAAAGAAATTTATAGCAATAATTTTCTAATTTATAACTAGAGCACTGTCCCATTTTGTACTTCTCTTCTCCCAGCTTGCCACAACTCTTCTTGAAAAAGAAGTTTTGAACTACGATGACGTCCAAGCCCTGATTGGCCCGCCAGTTCACGGAAAGAAACATGTCATTGAGGCTCATGGCTGGGAGGGAATAATGCCTGCCTCAAGAAACAGCAGAAGAAAATCCAAGTCCTGAATGGAACTTCAACTCACTTAGTCCCCTTGACTGACGATAAAGCTTATTTGTGTAATTGACATTTGAACTGAGCTAATCTGAATTCAAAGAAGCATTTCTCCACTTTTAGTGTGCAGTGTAAGGCATTTATTTTATACATGACCAAAGATGGTTCTCAGTTCAAATTTCATACTAGGAATTGTTGCCAAATAAGTTACAACTGGTCTAGAACAAGACATGGCCATGGCAAAATGCATTGTAGTGAGTATGCTGAAAGTATTGATGGCTGGGTTGAGTGGCGGTTGGTTGATTTGTTGAAATATGTGTGATATGTCCTTCCTAGAACTGAGGGACTATAGTTATGGCTATATAAGTCTTCTTGTAACATTTTCTGTTTAGTCAGCATTTGTTTAACTTTTTTTCTTATCAATAATGGTAGTGTACCCATTGATCTATTCTGTTTATGGCACTAAAGATAGTGTGAGTACAGCAAAAGTAGCCTAGTTTTGAGCAACTTTGCATGTTGACCCTTGGTGAAAATTCCCCCTTCCCATTCTGTTGAGTTCCCCAAAACACCAACTCCAAAGTTTTTGTCTTACCAGTTGAAATTTCCCTCTACTGTGATTGAGTCTGAGGCTGTATTTGTTAATTGCACTTTGAAGGAACATGATGAAAAGAAATTTATAGCAATAATTTTCTATTTTATAACGAAGCACTATCCCATTTTGTACTTTGTAGGCAAACATCATTTCTGCGGTAAAAAAAAAAAATTGAATGAGCTAGTACATAATGATGGAAAAGTCTCGACAAAAAGAAGTAGTAATATCAAGGTTGGGAGGGAATGTCTCGATACAAATTTTTTTGTTTTGACATGCAGTGTAACTCTATAAGTAAATGCAATAATACAGTGTACATTTGCTGCTCAGAAACTGAAAATGATAAAAGCGAGATTGTATTTTCCTCTTTTGATTAAAGAACACCATTGCTTCTCTTCTAATCAGTTATTTGTATTATCTTGTTTTTTCACTAGCTAAATGACAAGAAGATCTATATACATAAGCTTCTCTCTGACTAAAAAAAATTGTCAGGACCAGATAACACAAACACACAAAATTGGATAGTTCATAAGTTCATAAAGTATGCCATTTTCTGATTGAACTTCTATATTTTCTTTGCATTGGCAATGCATGTACTGTTTTTGAAACGCCTGTACGAATATAATATGGAAAATAACCCGTCTTGAAAAAAACTTGATCAAACTGTTCCTCACACTTGTCTCAATTAACCCTGTGTGCTCGATAGAAAACAAAATACCATGGTTATTGAGTGTGTCAGGTTACATGAGCCCACCAGGCTTGCCCCTGCATGGGGTGGTGCTCACACTGTTGGTATCGAGATGCATCATAAGCACATTACCTCTAGGCTAATGTGTCTTAATTCCCATTCAGTTGAATTGAGTTGGAGCCATATTTGACTCATGACCTTGAAAACTGAACACATTTAATTTTGAAGGACACAGTTGAATTTGGTCAAATTGTGCCAAAAATTGTTCTTTTTCCCCCAGCCATGAAGAAAAATCTGGCTGGTCACAACTTGTTCAAATAAATTTTAGAACTTTCTTGAATCTAGTTGTTTGAAAATGGGTCTCGACCAGTGTACTGTCAGTGTCCTTGATTTTCTTCAATTTTTTGCTTTATAGGTTTAATTTATGGTTGTGTGTCAAACACATTTGATGTTATCTGGGCCAGACATTTTACAAGATGGGTGAAAGATTGGATGAGTACGTTTTGTTTGAATATAGTGGGTGATGCAACTGAAAGAGAGTTCTGATGAAATGACTATTTTTGCAAGTACTCTATGAATAACAATAATTTCAAATATATCTCGAGCCTTGTCAAGTGTGCATTCTCATTGATATGAATTATATGAATTACTTTGTGTTGAAGGGTTGGCTGTTAAATCATGTGGAGTTGAGTATGAAGAAATAAATTGATGAACTTCCTATCCAAGCAGCTTTTTTCCCCCTTTGTGCTAAGACTGTTTCTACATCTTTTGCTTTACTTTAATCAACTGATCAGTCACTGACATAAGACATCAATTGTTTATAATGCTGGAATGTGCAGTGGTGGGTGAAACATGTTTGAGTCCTCAATCGGAGTTTCTTGAGCTTTGGTTGTTTTAGGAATATTCATTGCTCTCCACCAACCTGATCTGGTCCTCTCAGAGACATGTTTGTTAAGAGGTCTCGCAACTTAAAAGACTCAATGATGCATAGTACTTTATTCCTGACCAGTATGAAACCATTTTTAGGTTCAGAGGGTAATAAATGTGTCTTGAGAAAAGCATCAACCTGTGAAGGACAGCATAAGCCACAAAGCCCCTTGAAAGAAAAACATATAATGCACATCCACAAAGTCATTTATATTTATTTGCTGTATAAAAAATGTCAAACAAATTTCTGTTTTTCAAATCAATTGACATGGCATCAGTAAGAATAAAGAAGCAGACAGCATTCATTTAGAGGGGAAAATTCAATGAACATTGCTATGTGTGTCAAAGAAGTATACATGTACAAAATATCAGTCGCAGTGCGTTATATATAAAATGAAAAAATCATATGCAAACTGCATTGTATTACACAATTCAAACTTTACTTACAAAATCCACTCACACTATACACATACATTATCTTTTAAGAACAGTATATGGACCATTGATGAAGGTCACCTAGAATAGAGTGAATCAAGTGAAATGAAAATGAAATCAATGGAATATAGAGAAACTTCTCTATAAAACCCCAAATTAATTGATTTTCTCATGTGCATGTCATGTGTATATATATATATTTTCTGCATCTGTCATAGATCGCTTCCTAAAAAGGTGGCACAGTACAATAAGCCATTCCTGTTCAACTGGCCAAAACAGGCAAAGAAAAAACCCCCCCAGTGCCAGTGTTCATCCTCCCACAGGATTTCCCCAAAAGGTACGCCTGGCTTTGAATAGATCACCGACATTAAAGTTATAGCCTTGTTTTCATTTCTACTATTTCGAGTGAGAAAAATATGTGGGACCAGAGCCTGCTGTAATTGACTCTTACTTCCATTAGTGCAAAAGAATGTTAACACTTAAAGGCTGATGAAAAGAGAACCTGCTCTAACAACCATTGTCCAGAAAAATTGCCTGTACAAGCGACCACTTTCCATCATTTTTATTTCTATTTTAATCAATTACGCCACTGTCCAAGACATTCATCTGTCTAGAGACAACTACTTTTTCCCTTGACAATAAGTGGCTGTCTGAACAATTTCAACTGTATTTGCACAGTAAGGGGAGCAAATGGGTACCCACTGTTAGCAAAAACTGTGAAGAGGAAAGGGTGAAGGGGGGAAATATACTTGATCAACCAGTCGGGAGTGCATAACTGGGAAGGGTCCTCAAATTGGAATGGTCAGTGTATACTTATCAAATGGAAATGGCAAGGACAAACTTTGACCCATATATGTTGCAGCATGTAATTGGTTCATGAACATTAACACATTACACCCTAACTTGCCCGGGAATTCCCTTACACGCTCCATCCTGACTCGCCCGGAACCGCCTGCGCCGACCTAGCGTCTTTAGAAACGAAATCTCGCCATGCTGGGGCAGAGATTTTGATTTGCATAGTTATTAGTTATTGCAAAAAAGTTTCCTTCCCCTTGCTTAGGATCTAACAATGGACTTCCCGTCCAGACCCTTAGGGTGTTATGTGTTAACAAAGAAAAGCAGCCTTGATGATAATGAAATGCAAGGATGGCAGGACCTGACTAAAATTTCTTAGTTAAAAGAAACTGCAGTTCAGATATTGTGAGTTTCAGTGCTGTAGAGGTGAAAATAAACTGTCTCCAATTGTGTGAGTAAAATGTTTTTTATATTAATAACAATTTGCCGTTGAGAGGATTTAATTGTAATCGAAAAAAGAAATATGATTGATACCTACCGGTGTAGGGTAATCTAATAAAGTACCAAACATCAAGAAAGCAAAATTAAGCCGCAATTGCTGCCATTATTATGATGTTCCAGCAAAAATCAGATGCTGGGTAAGAGTAGAGTACATCTGACTTCTGTCAACACAATAACAAAAACTGATACGTATCTAGCTCATTCATGGCACTTGAGTAAAGTAAAAGGAAAATCAGCACATTTTGCACACATTTCATCCAACATAACTGCATGCATTTGCCAATAGTTGTGGTAAAACTGGTTGTATACTGGACAGTTCTCAGCAGTTTGTTAACGGCTACACGTATTATGAATAAAGGGGGGAGGCGGCTCAGAATCAAAGACTACCAAACAATATGTTTTTAGTTATATTTTTTGTGCATCCTAAAAACTGGCTTTTCAAATTATGTGTTTTACCCCCCCCCCCCCCCCCCCCATGACTAAGTGGAAACAGTGTTAACAAAGTGTCAGTTCAGCCAATCTGACCACTAACAGTCAAGTAAATGTCACTTTCAGTCCCATCAATGTGATGTGTGAACAAGTCGTGAGGTCAAATTAACAATGAAATATTGATGCCCCCTGTCCAAGTTATGACCCACAATAAGTGCTCAACAGGGCCAGAACAAATTGGGAGTACGGAGCAGAGCAACAAGATCCATAAGTTCAATCCATAACCTGGCTCTAAATTACCCCATCTGAATTTTGTAAAAACAAGTGCCAACCAGAAATCCTTAGACTCGCACAGTATTTAACTTTCACAGATGTCTGCTGTGCAGAATGAGCTTCACAGGGATGGTTAAGACCACCCATACTTCTTTACCATTCTCGAGAAAGCATCTCTTGCCTCACCTTCCCCATACTCCTTATTTGGATGATGAGGGTCGAGACAAGCAGCTGGGTCACTCAAGATCTCAGTTCGAACTTGTATCAAGATGCTCTGGAAAAAAAAGAGAGAGACATTGCATTGACAATACAATTGCTTCACCTCCCTCCTTCTGTCTAAGAGCATTATCTTGTTATTTCCCTCCTTGCAGTGCATTTCAAAATGTTTAGCTGAATTTCATCACCAAAAAAAAATTTTAAAATGCCATGTTAAATTGAATCAAGACCATTTGTTTGATAAAGGAAAGAATGACAGCATTGTTTAAAGTCTACATCCCACCTCTCCACCATTTGTTTTGTAGATTTAAGGTTGCATGCATATATGCCAAGTAGCCTTCGATCCAGTAGTAAATGTAATTTTTTGTTTGAATTAGTACACACACACACGCACATACGGAGGGAGAGAATGAATGAGAGAGAGACAGACAGAGAGAGAGAGAAAGAGAGAAAAGATTCTCACTCTTAAATACATGCGACTCACCAATAAAAAAAGACACTTGTCAAACACAATTCATGCAGCAGAGTCTATTCCCGTGACACTGTGGCTAATTAACCCCTTCATGACCAATATATGACCTACACCGTTCATTATTTTTTCTTACACACACAGCGAACGAGCCAAGATGCTGCTGTGACGTACAGCGTTTGTCAAGCCTTAAGAAGCACGATGACCATTATAACAACAACTTTCGTAAAACTAATCACAGATTCACCTTCAGAACTATTTGTTCCATACCAAGAGAGATATATAGTTCTTTTCCTTTCAGTTTCAGATATAGTTAGTAGTATTTGCAAACCGGGTCTAATTATAGGATAATAGGAAACTGACCACTAAATATGGGGTTACCCAGTGTCCCTGGGGATCCAAAACTGTGCCCGGTGAAGCACGAACTGACACTGTGTCACACAGGGGTTAACAGAGGACAGCATTAGAGCCCTCATATTCATATACAGCCAACTTTATAATTTTCCCATGGTCAGCGGTATTACAACAAGGTTTGAGTGTACTTGAATAAACAGGGTATTTTTAAAGTCCTAAATGAAATTATTTAACTATACTTCTGATCATTTACAATTCTGGGGCTTATCATGACAGGAGCCCACTAGATCATAACAAACTTTTTACCTCAAGATCATTGGCAGGACACCAGCCTGACTTGGTGAGAGCCTGCATGCAAATACTGCCGCCCACTGTTATATGACCTAAGACAAAATGAAGAAGGAGAAAACAGATCCAATAATTGAGTCTTATTACACACATGCACACAAAGACACCTTGGAAGAAGTACATAGTATGAAGAATCTTGAACTGAATATAAGAGAAAAAAAAAAGATAATTCCACTGCTCAAATAAATAGTAGCGTATATACATATGCTTAAGGTGATGAGATCATGATCATGAGGGCAGATAGATGGAGAAACTATGTACAGTATTTTAGTTTTAGTAGAGGTTTTACAGCGCTCACAACTGCATAAGGTCATATGAGCGCCAGAAGATTAGAGGTGTTACAAGAGAGTAACATATAACAAACATAAAAAAGAAGAAGGGGAGATAAGGATGACAGATGTTTGATAGGAAAGAAGGAGCAAACCACACCAGAACACCCGCCAACCACCCACAACTATGTACAGTAAGCAGCAACACAGCTGATGATCCCACAACAAAAAAAGGCACAGCAGGAGTAACAAAACTGGAACAAATTGATAGAATCTGGAAAAGGGAGGGGGAAGGGGATGCCGAAATAGTAAAATAAAAACACTTGATACACCAACATGACAGGAAACATCAGTGGAATGCAAAATTGAATCCAGGACTGCTATATTAACCTGCTTATCAGATATGATTGTGTTTTAAAACCTGAAGGGAAGAGTTTCTCTGTCCCCGTCGTTTTAAGCAAGGAAAATTTTGAAATTATGATTATGCAAACAAGGCCCAAAAATGTGAAATTATGCGATTTTGTTAATTTTAACAAAGAATGATAAAAAAAAATAATCAGAAATTATGCAAAAAATGATCAAATTTTGCTAAATTATGCCGGGTGCATAAAACCACAGGGACCGTTTTTTTATAATCTTGTTACTTTTTGTTTAGGTCGAAGGTAAGTCAATTGTACAAGTAAGGTAAAAGCTAGTTACAAATCACACACAACTGGTAACAAACAGTGAGAACAAATTGGTTCATCACAACCAAAGGAAGATTTTGCAATGATCTCCTACCAGTCAAAAACTTGAACCTTGGTTTCAACACTCTGATAAAAGGAGGCTGGAAAGGGTACTCAGAGGGAAACTGAACGTCTAGTTTTATTGCAGCCTGTAGAAACAGACAATTATGTAAAAATCTTGCACTTTCATGACAGGCACAATCTAAAAACAGGCTCTAAAACCAAATGATTTGGCATCTGATTTTATATCTGAAATAAAATTTCCTGAAATACCACTTATACTAATTTTGTGTATCTTCACATTATCTTGATACAGTATTATCAAGTTACATACTCCAGATTCATAACTTTTTAACCATATAGCACCTGGGATTTGTCATGATGCATGCCCCAAAATCCTGAAAAAGGAAGATTATTCTCTAAAGAAATAACACATATCGCCACGGACGCAAGCAATCCATTTAAGTCCAAATTTTGGGAATTTTCAATTTTTACAGTCTCTCAATGCTTTATCAAAGATGCACCTTTCAACATCACCAAAATGCTTACAATTCTCATGCTTTTAATAATTCTTTATAGGAACAACACAACAAAACTAGTTTTTGTCTCTGACGTAAAAAGTACCCAAAGGGACATATGTGGATTGTTTGTGGCACCAATGATATGTTGTTTCAAAAAATTTCTACCGGAAAAAAGCAACTATATTATTAATATTAGGAAAAGAGTACTGCTTGCAATGAACTTGTTTCATTTTTGCAAATCTATTTATGTTTTAAAAGGATATATATATATATATTATGTATTTATAATAATAATATCAGTTGTAGTGCATGTATATAATATATCTTTGAAACTATATTTTTCAAGACAATCCTATCTCTTTAGCAAAGTTCATAATCATCTTTGGATTAATGACGTCGAGAAGAGTCTTAATGTCTCTGCATCTAAAGTATTTACACATAAATGATTAAAATCAATACGATCTAGTACAGTATGGGTAAGTTACTTATTTTTCCATTATAGTTGTGACTGTCAGGTTTAATTCATTACCTATCTATTTCATTGGATTTGTTCCAGTTTCAACTTCATTGCGACCTTCAGTTCGTCATACTTCCTTTGAAAATTAACATGCGTGCTATTTCTGGGTCAATTTTGACTGTTCAAAAACTAGTAGAAAGAAAAACAGTTCTGCTTTCGCTTTATAGCCTAGTTTTCAGTCAATTCTAATCGGTCAGTCTTCCTTGACCTCATAGAAATGAATGCCATAGCAGTGTTGCACGTTTAGACATTGAAACGCAGCGCAATGCCGCTCCAGATGTGAATCAATAGACTCCACACAATGCTGCTATAGGTACTAAATGGTTAAGGACATAGTGGACAACAGACCAAAGGCCCTGCTGAGACACATTTAGGAAGTCTAAACACAAATCAAAAACATGAAGTTGCATATTTCATAGTATGCATGTGTAGTTTGCCTTTTACAATCAAAGACAAAAGAACATCGAATTGAAAAATCTGTATGAATAACAAAAGCTTCTTCTTTTTTTTTTTAAGTACCCCAAAATAGCAGGAATAAAAAAGGACTAAAAACTGAAATGCTAAAAATCAATTATGTGTCCACTACTGTTAAAACTGTAAAATGGAAAACAATTCAAATGACAGAAAACTGAAGCGCTATGGAAACAAGCCTGGATGACATAAAATGTAGCAAGATATTCTGAGATTAATAAAAAAAAAAGTTCAGAGCCTTGAATTTTCCATCAGATTAATAGATAGGAAATGCAAATCAAGAAAGAGTTACCTTTTCCTTATACTTCATTTGATACTCTTTCAAATCTTTACCCAGCTTGGTGTCAGTTGGAATGTTCGATAGTTCAACGTTCTGGTGATAAAAGTAAAATCAAATATGATAACAAAATATGTAGATTTTATTACACAGATTCCTTTCAGTGACAGTTACTAGTAAAATATAATATTCAATGATTAAAAAACAGATTTTTATAAAGCAAGAAACCCCCCCCCCAAAAAAAAACCAACAACCCAGTGAAACTTTTTTCCTACAGACAAACAAAAGCACAAGCACTTGGAAATATGTACGAGCTATGTGCATCCACTTAAAAACACAATGTTGGTCCACACACATATCAAATATTTATCAGATGTATGCGTTCAAACTCACAATTCATTCACAAGAGTGTGTTCATGTGCATGTGTGCATGTACACATACATGGAAATGTTAAAGAAATGTAAAATAAGTAGGGAAAAGTAGTGCAATGGGTGGCAACTTACCCACATGAACAGATTATTGCCCCTGGGTTGGCCTGAAATTCCAAACTGGTGACTAATAGTTTGGATGGCTTTCAGATCTGAAGTTTAAAAAAAAAATAATAAAACCCCCAAAGAAGAGGATATCACATCATTGCATCACTTTGCCATGCCAAAACTCTTCAACACATTCAATGACAATGGCATGTTTAGAAAAAACTAGCTGGGCCCCCTTTCGATGAAAGGAATGATCGGTGCATTAACATCAACTAAAAGTCATTGGCCTACTGTATTAATTTACACTCTACTGGAATGTAGCAATAAAAAAGCGACGATGGGCATCAAACGAAAGGATCACAGTTGAATTTAGCACCAAGTAAAAAAAGAAAACATGAGGCTAGATCTATACGGGTCGCACACTTAAAATAGTGCTAAGTATTGCTCGACAATGCGCGATAATATTGAACGGAAGTACGACTTGAAATAAACAAACCTGGTGGATTTTCTAAAATTACAGAGACTGAAGCGTCGGCCTACAAAAGCGATTGGCGAAATAATGAAAATTTATCTTTTTGCAGCAAAACTGTCTCAAAACTGAAAAAACGAAGGGCGTCATGATCTGGAGAATATTTTAAAGAATCTTTTGGCGAAAACCGCATGTCGATTGATGCAGTCATTAAAAAGCCTTTTGAATAGCAAAATTCGGCCACCACAACTAGATACTAGATAATAACTGCATGTATACAGTGCACATCCATGCTCTACACATGCTCTGTGCGCTTAACAACCATCATATGTAGGCTTTTACAAAGAGTAATCAATTATATACAGCCCTCATTTAAAAAATCAACCTCCCATTATAAATTATGGACTTTGACATCTGCATTTTACTTATGTCCCCTATTTTCTAAAGGATTACACATCATGTTGAATACCCACTTATGATTGATTAAGGAAAGAGAAAACATAAGTACAACTTCAGCATATCATTATCAAATGTCACACATTTCTTAACAGTATCGTACAAAAATATATAAAATTGGGAGCCTCACCTTTGACAAGCCTACTGATCGCTGTGCTGCTTCCTTTGCTATTGAAAAAGTTGGCAGCTACTTCCATTTCACTCTCCCTCCTAACAAAGGAATAAAAATGAAAAATAATTATAAAAATAATGCAGTCCTAGAAAAAAATGTACGGTATATATCTAGTTAAATGAAGAAACAGTTATCAAAAGCACAAAAGCAATGAAGACATTAGGACAACTGAAGGTCAAGAAAAACAACTCATGTGTTTGAGGCATTTTTGTATTATTGTTCAATTCAACTCGAGAAAGCACAATGATTGCCACAATTTCACTAGGATGAGTTTGGCAGACTATAACACTACAATGAAGTAGAAGAGATAGATCACACAAAAGCACCTACAAACCACCACTACAATTATCGCAGAAAAATGTTAATTGATCTTACACGACTACTACTACATATAATAACAAGTCACTCACTCCTTTGAAACTCCCTCATTGTGTACAGCATCTATGTCATCTTGCATGTAATACTCGTCTTCCTCATTGTTAGTGTCAGAGTCTTCTTCTTCTTCTTCTTCTTCTTCTTCTTCTTCTTCTTCTTCTTCTTCATCATCATCATCCTCAGCTTTTTTCGAGTCAGGTCTTTCCCCATCAATACAGGTCTTTTATTGTGCAAAAAGAAGATATGATATGGTTAAGAAAATATATCATGTTGTAGTTGTATGTTAAGCAATGTGTCCCAAAAGACAACATGAGAAAACTGGGAATAACAATATGAGTAAGTAAAAAAAAGTGGGAGAAACAGCTACCTGTGAATGTGGACACGACCAAGAGGATGCCAACCATATCCTTCAGCACTGCCCGCGCTACGCCACCCTTCGCACACAGACGTGGCAGAATGTGGCTCTCCTTGAGAGAAAACTCTATACTCTATGACAGTCTTTCAGAGTTGAAGCGAACTACACAGTTTGTACGCGACATCGGACTGACTGTCTAGCTGCTGTCATCGAGAACGAGGAAGAAGAAAGAAGAAGAAGAAGAAAGAAGAAGAACTAAGTCAAATCATTTAAAATCAAACCTAATTTTCTTTCAAAATTGACAGATTGAAACACCAGCATCCTCTCAGAACTAAGTACAATCCATGTAACCTCAAGAATCCAGTACTCGAAACGGATACTTCTTGGCGGTTCAGTTCAAGAAACCGACATGCCACATTCTTTTCAAATCTTTTTTTTTTCTGCTTTCCACTGATTTTTCTTCGTCTCAATCTTATTTGTGTCACGACGCAGTGGAATCAGGCGCCTGTCAATATTTGAGCATGTGGAGTTATTGGTATCACCTGAAAGCTGATTTATTTGCCTTGCTTCCAATGAAAGAAATATCCATTTATCTTGAATAGAACTCAAGATATTTGCGATTGAAGGAAACGAAGTCGCCTGGTTTCAGTGGTGAAATTAGTGAGAAAATGGCTGCCAAAGTTTGGTAATTCCAAATTCTTTGAAGACTGAAAAATTACATACTTTATGCCTGTTAATCAATGTTCTTCAGTAAAATTCACTCGGAAATGTGTTTTTATTGGACATAAATAAAAATAGTATAAAAATTTCCAAACTGGCGGAAAAATGCCTGCTTCTCCAATTTCGTTATTTTGACGAGCGCCTGATCTGACCACGCTGCCTCGCATTTATATGAAGACTGGACAGTAAATATATTATTTACAGTCTGATCCTCACATCGAAAAGATATGTGATGGAGAAAGATCTGTGGCCATAGAATAGTATAGATTGTGAAGCGCATAGAACTTGCTGTTGAGCGGGAATTTGCGCTGTACAAAAGCTATCTAATATTAGTAAATAATAATATTCTAAATTCTTTAATAAAGCCATTAAAGCTCAACTCTGAAAATAACTGTTTAAGATAGAAAATTATAGACAAAAGAAGAATTCTGTTCTGGGGCTTTTTAATTTCATAAGATTCTACAGGTGAGATGAATGAGTACCCAGGAAACTGAGTGATAAGTAGTAAATATAGACCAGAATTATTACATATCTAAAAAAAAAAAAAGTTTATTTTATTTCATAAGGAAAAACAACTAAATTTTAGCCTGACCTTCAGCATGGTGTCAATGGACTTCAAAGCTTCACTAACACAGCTACAGGAATCCAATTTCAACATTTCCATGCTAGTTTGAAGCAACTCTAAAGACTCATCTTTTTCACTCCACACTCCCTGTAAAAAAAAAAAAAAATTTCTTTTCAACATGTTATGCAGACAACTGAATTTAAATTTTCAGAAAAATAGCAGCGCTCTTGGTATTCATTAAAAATGTTCAGTAATACAAGCTTGTAGAACTCATAGAAATTAATTGCACCGAAAAAAAAGAAAGAAAAACAAAAAAAATCTTAACTATCAGCATTGACAATAATGTTGAAGAATTTAAAAGAAGTAAAAGTATTATGACATCTTTATTCACTGCTATTTGAATCTTTTTTAACAACATAATCATTAAGTGCCAGACATGATACAGACATTGGCAATTATGGTTCACCATTCATTTCTCCACCAAAATGCTCTAAACATTTTTAAAATTATCTTGAACTTTCCGCATCATTCATCTGTTAAGCTTTTTTTTAAAGTACATTACTCTTGGTTTACCCCTGCTCCATTTGCCTCCCATTTTTCCAGAGAGCATGAGATGTCTAAGGCCTGTGAGTAATAATAATAATATATGCGAGTTGTAATTTAACCAAAGCAAGTAAATTGTTCCTATGTTTTTTCAATTTTATTAAAAACAACATAGCTGGAAAAGAAAAGTTAAAAGTACAACGGATAAGGAGAAGACTATATATGTATACACAAAACACAGAATTAAAAAACTTTGCCTACCCACGAAGGAATATCCTGTGAAGGACAAGAAATGTAGAAGCTGTGAACACCATCTTGAGATGAAATGTGGACTTGCAGATTCTTTTCATCATAATGCGTGATTGCTAAATTGGAATCTGAGATGTACTTCCCAGCTTCCTCTTTGACTTTTAAAAAATCCATTCCCATCCCTCACAACTGCATGACAAAGTGCACAGAAAACAACCTGGAAAATAAATTTTACTTTAAAAGAAACAGAATTCACATAAAGTAGAATTCAATACTAAATTCTGAGCTGACAACAATTTTTCAGAACTGACAGCTGTTGGGAGCAAAATTCCAAATAAAACTGAACAATCAGTAACTAAAGTTCACAATGCTCATGCTAACTAAAAATAAAATGATCATAATGCTTTCACAATAAAGCCTGCTGAATTTGTGCTCACCCCCACCCCAAAAAATAAATATCAGAGCTATTGTAAAAAGTCCAGTTTTATTAAGAGGGAAAAACAGGGTGTGTTTGTTGTTTTGTAAAGGGGCCCATACGTTCATAAAGAGTCAAAATTTTGCATAAAAATTTTGATGCCTAATTTGACAGTGTGTAGGGTGTTTTGATGTCCTAAAACATTTGAATAAAAATTTTGACGGATCAAACCCGTTTGATATTTTTCGACGAGTCGTAACATTTTTGTCTGTAAAAACCAAGTCCATAATTGAAGTCAACACAAACTCTCGACAGAAGTGTTGCTCGTTCGCCGAGTGGTGGCGACCCATTTATTTGTTTTACTATGACACTTGGCCTTCCTCGTCTGAAACATTTAGTTTTGTTTTGACCTTTCCCAGAACCATAATTTAAAAATAAAAATAAAACTAGCAACAAAAAGTCCCACAAAAACCGTCCTATCCTCTCCCCCATTTCAAAAGAAATAGAACAAAAACAACAAATTTTAATCAGCCTTAGAGCAGTCCTAAGCATGCAACCACCTCAAGTTGGGACCTCAGGAGTAAATAGTTTGGAGGGTTTTTTATTTTGATCAGTCCTGCCTAGACGGCCACCTGTCTATGGCCACCTTTCCCCTCGACAATGCATGACCGTCTTACACAGGTTCCACTGTATGTATATATATATATATGTCACCCCTTTGATCCCACTCTGATTCACTCTGAAGGTCTACAATCTGCTAAGATCCCGTATTTCAGATCATAATTTACCGAAAAACAAAAACCTTGGCTGGCACAGCCGATCAACCAAGAGTGAAAAAGTTGAGATCATTGAACTGCCCATCGCATCACAGAACAGCCACTCTCGTGCATTGTGAAACCCGATGAAATGGTACAATGTTTGCCCCAGACGGGATCACACGGAGGTGTAAACTGGCCGACACATTTGTTTTCCCAAAACATTGCACTCGACCCTGAGCTCTCCACCTAAACTTATGTCACAACATAAGTAGGTAGGGCCTACAAGTTCACTCCAGGCGGAATCACATCGAACTATAACCATTGCAATTGTCTCTACTCCTGAATTTGCGAGGCAGACTGAATTTTAATTGGTGAGGTCACAACGAAATGGTGTGTCACACAAAAGGCGGGGCAACTCGGTCAGAGATGGAAAGCTATAAAATTTTGGACAGGTGAAGGGGAGGGGCAACAGTCTAAGTGTAGATCTTGAAACTTGAGACTCACAAAATAGGATATTGAGTGAAAATGGCATGCCTCAAGCCACTGCAATTGATCATCAAGGTTGACCACTTTTTGCTAGCCCTATGCCATATAAAAGGAAGTGGCTATTCTCACCCCGGGTGAGAATAAAAATACGATCGACCTCTCACATCGGGTGAGATTTGCCAACGTTGGCTATTCTCACTCGGTATGAAACAAGACCTGTTTTTCCTAATTTCGGAATACAGTCGATTGGTGTGGATGATCAAATTGACAAAAACAAATTTTAAAAATGATGTTATGGCTCAAAAGTTAACTAATTTGGTTGTCTACAAAGATGCTACAGCTATTTCACTTTTCGAATCGTGCCGAACTATGCCGGCTGCTTTTGTTTTGCCTGGAAGTTTTCACTACTCCTCTCTCTCTCTCTCTCTCCCCCCTCCCACTCACTGCCCACAGACAAAATTTCCCGCTTTCAACACAAGAGCACTGAAACATTTGTTCACACAGAGGTATCATGATGAACGCTACACTGGTATCACGGTCAACGCACACCGGGTGAGAATAGCCAAAAGGCTCGCCTGCGCTATTCTCACCCGGTACACTGGTATCATGGTGAACGCACACCGGGTGAGAATAGTCAAAAAGTTCGCCTGCACTATGTGGCCGCCATAAACCCACCCAGGGGTCATGTCAGTTCATTTTAGTTTTAAAGTGAAGAGAGACCATTTTACCGGTTGTGGGCCAGATCCCATTCATTGCGTAAGATCGCGCATTTTGATTTTCCTTGCTCCCGAGCACCGGGGTCTCAGATGGAGACTAGATCTACTATACTGAGAAAATTTTCAAGTCCTTTATTATTCATTACGATGCAATAAATAAACATGTCCATAAAGTCACGAAGTATACAGACCCGGTAGGGGAACTCTTTTGTGATTTCGGAACGTTTCAGCGCCCAGACCCGGTAGTGTGTGTGGGGGTGTGTGTGTGTGTGTGGGGGTATGTGTGTGTGTGTGTGTGTGCGTGTGAGCG